>NW_008341886.1:1125545-1136722 GCF_000622305.1 Nannospalax galili | reverse complement strand
TGCTATTTTCAAGTAATATTTAATAAATTTGTGGAATTCTTAATTTCAATAATTATTGGTGCGATTATAGTAAGCGTGGAGAAATATTTTTATGTCAATAATTAAAAAATTCATACCTGTGGAAGCATATAGCATAGGTTGACATCACATATCACTATCACATACCATAGTAAAAATGCTAGAGATTACTAGTGAAGGAAATCTGTGGAAAAGGGGTGTGATATGTGCATGTTAGGAGAATTCATACAGGACTCTCTGAGAAGTAAGGAAAAAGGAGCCTGGGTGATGACAGAGGAAAAGGAACAGATTAAAGGGAAAACAAAGGTTCTTTTATATCTGAAAGACATTAATATTCCTCAAAACAAAATTTGCAGCTCCTCTCCTGATAATGTGTACATGATCTGGAGCAGGATGCCTGGTTGTCAACCATAAAGATTTTTCCCTGTTGATAGACAGCTGAGTATAAGCCCTAGGAGTAAGGCTTGTTCAATGGGAGCGAGGGAAAAAGTTGTGTTCAGTATGGTGGGTATGCCCTTGAAGAGGAAAACTAGTTCATTCCTTTCCTACCCTGTTTCCTCCTGTGTGCTGTTGTACATACATGATCATGTGCAACGTTGATTTGAAAGATGGTCAAGTATGATGATTCATCTTCCTAGTCAAATTGACTGGATTCCTATGAACTAACAAAAAATGTTGAGATGGAGACAATGAATCAGACATTATGTAGTCCTGAAAGTGGCACTATTTTATAACTCCCAGAGCAACAACCACCCAGTGGGCAGAACTTGTAGCTGCTCTTTCTGCTTTCAAACAATTTATCTAGATAATACTGCAATTTACTGACAAACACTGACTCCATGGCTCAAGCTGTCTTCTTCGCCTCAAAGCACCTAGGATCATTCCTCAAACTCCTTTTTGCCACCAGTATTCCTGTCCTTAAAGCCTCCTTCATAGACAAACTCATTCTGTTACTTTTTTCAAAGCATTTGATGCTATACAGAATTTCCTGGCCTCCTTACGGAAGCAAATCGGCATGTTAACTGTCTAGTTATGTGTTTTCAATTATCCCTGATAGAAGTTCAAAAGTTGTCCAGTCTTGCCCTGACTGCTGATCACTGGGACCATCATATTAAGAGTAATCAACCTCCCTGGTTTTCATCCTAATGAACTTTTGCAAATGGAAGTAACTCGCATAAATTCCTTCGGTCATTTTAAATTTGTTCATGTGTATGTTAATATATCTTCAGGCTTTACTTTGTTTCTGCTGGAGCACATCTGCTTGATCTATTTGAAGATACCTATTAACTGTTTTTTCTGTAGAGAGTATGTATCCAAAAACGGATCAAAACAAAGTATTTCTGCTTACATATCTAAAAATTTTATCTCCTGTTACCAACTTGGGGAAGTTTATATCTCTCATAACTTTCCCAATATAACCCCAAGGACAAACAATAATTAAGCTGATTTATTATTCAAAAATAAAATACATAAACAAAATAGGAAAAGTGGTTGCTCCAGAACAAATTGCTAAAGCAAAGCAAATTATACTTCAAATATTTAAAAAATATCTTATACTTCAAAGTTTTGAATTGTTCCTTTCAGTCCCCTCCCCTAGCATCTGCTGAAAAAAAAATCTTAAAAATATGAATTTTTACCCAAACCCATGGTTTTATATAAACTCCATTAGGGGTCAATTAAATGGCCTAACTCTGTTCCTCTTATTAATTAGAGCCAAGGCTCCACAGGATGACTTCATGTTGACTCATATTTCTTCTGCAATACACTGCACCCCAACCAACACACCACCAGTGGTCATCCAGATGGACATGCCTTCTTTTACACTATGAACATACGCCTTCATTTATAACAAAGAAGGAAGAATAATTTTATAATATGGATGTAATCTGGACTAAAGACTTTACCTCACCTTGCAACCAAAAAGTTATCATTTATCATGCAAACAAGCTCACTGGGGCATGTGCTCCTCTCCTGATTTGGGTCTATGCTGTTAGACCCTTAGGCTTTCTCCTTACCCTCCTCCCAAGATAGTGAAAGACAGTGTGTGAATGTGCATATGCATGATTTACACATCAAAGTGCTGAAAGCAGTATGCTTTTGTCATTGCAAACAATAAAAGAAATCTATTTGTTATTATGTGTGATATTCTAGGTCTAAGGATCAAAGGGCAAGATCCTCTGATAGATAAGTGAGTACCCTGACTTACTTCCCCATTTCATGCTGGAGACACTGTTTCAATAAAATGAGCAAGGCCTTTACATAGGGAGCTCAGTTCCAAGAGACATCTGAAGGAACAGATGCTTGGTAATTCTAGTCAGATTTCCTGGAACTGGACTTATAGATGATTGTCAGCCACCATGTGGGTGTTGGGAACTGAACCCAGATCCTCTGCAAGAGGAGCCAGTGCTCTTAACCACTAAGCCATCTCTTCAGCCTCCAAATTATCATTTTTGAAGATGAGTCCATACAAAACTAGGAATATGTGGTCACAGGCACTCGTTGATGCCCAGGTGTTGTTTTCTAAACTGTGTTCTCCAGGTAAAAAAGGAACAAGGTCCTTTGGAAAAAAGGTATGAGACAGCAAAAAAAAAAAAAAGGGGGGCCAAGGCGCGGTTTTGAGCCCGGGGTTTTTTTTTAAAAGGTTGTTCTCCAGGAAAAAAAAGAAAAAGGGCTTTTGGAAAAAAAGATAGGAAAAAAAAAAAAAAAAAAAAAAAAAAAAAAAAAAAAAAAGTAATAAATAAATTAGAAAAGTGAAAATCTGTTTTAAATGAAAAGATACAAGAAGTGGAAATAATGATTATTATGTCTGAAAGACAGAAGAAATATGCACAAATAACTTCTTCTTTTAGGGGAGGGGTCTTTTTGAGACAGGGTCTCCCTGTAGCCCCAGCTGTCCTGGAACTCACTATGTAGACCAGGCTGGTCTTGAACTCACAGAGATCTGCCTGCCTCTGCCTCCCGAGTGCTGGGATTAAAGGCGTGCGCCACCACACCCGGTGCACAAAGAGCTTTTAATGGGCTAATGTAGAGCAACTTTAACAAAATAAATACTTGTGAATGTATGATGACATAAATCAGTTAGTGGATAAGCAAGTGAGTGTGGTGAGGATCTATTTTCCGTACAGAAGTATATCATTCAGTAAATCTAGAAGTAAAGAAAATAGGAAGCCACCATTATAATATTACCCAAATAACTGCTATAACAATCAATGATGCACTGAGGAGTCCTTTAAAATATGAGGCTTAATTTTAGGTAGAAATGATATTTTTAATCTGAACAGGCAATTTCCTGAAATACTTATGATTACTGTAGTAACATCTTAAATGCTATAGATGCTTTCAAACTCTTCCTTCCAGAGGGTTGAGCTTCATGGATGTCCCTGTGAATTTGGGGGTGTGCTTAGAACTGCATCCAATGATTAGAACTTGTAAAGGAAATACTGCTAACTTTATAATGACCTTGGGAAATACCACAGTACCTTACCAGGGTAATTTAAGATTTGCTTCTCTTCATCAAGAGATATCAGACACATGACATTATATGATGACAATGGCATATCAGTTCTAAAGTGCACTTTCAAAACACTATAATCTGTCTTAACATTAAAAAATAAATCAAACAAACCCAAATTGAAGGACATTTTAAAAAAATTGTAGAGTAACATTCTTTCAAGACCCTGAATTACGGAAACAAAAGATCCAGGAAATGTCATAGATTGGAGAAAACCAAGGAACAAAAGCAGCTAAATACAATATGATACCCCGACTTGAATCCTTGAGTAGGGAATAAAGGCATTAGAAAACCAGAGGGAATCTAAATGAAGTCCATAGATTAGTTAAACAAGTCTTATCAGTCCTTATTTCTTATTTTTAGTAGTTGTACCAGGAAATCTTTTTTATGGAACTTATAATAATTTGTACACATTAGATTTCAAAGTTATATAAGGAAATATTTTTTATTTATTATTTTCATTTTATGTGTATGAGTGTATTGCCTGCATGTATGTGAATGCACCCGTGTCGTGCAATGCTGCAGAGGTCAGAAAGGGCTTTGGATTCCCCTGGAACTGGAGTTAAGGACGGTTCGTAGCCACTATGAGGGTGCTGGGAATTGAACCGGGTCCTCTGCAAGAGCACTGCATTTTTAGGAATGATTTTCTAATTGGTGTGTGTTCATTGTACATGGTTCTGTGGTGTACAAGGGTACTGTCAAAAAAGTATTTCTCAAAGTACGTCTCAAGGTGCTTTGAGTCTATTCTATTACCCTGCTCTATTCTATGCCCTGCTCCCTGTCATCCCCCCTCCTGGTAGTCCTCTTTGTTCCCTAGATTAGCTTTTATTTTCATGTCATATATATATACGATTTTACGTATCTATAAAATATGAGACCCACAGCTGCGAGGAAACATGCTTTTTGTCCTTCTTAAACCAACAATTAGCTTAACATGACTTCTTCCAGTTCCAGCTTTGTTCCTGTCAACAGTGTTATTTCCTTCTCTACCACTGAAAATTTTTACTGAGCACGTGCACCACATTGTTTTTCTTTATTCCTCTGTTGATAAAACCAGGCTGATTTTATAACACTGTTATAAATAGTGCTGCAACAAACGTTGATTTGTAAGTGCTTCTATCATCCTTTATGTAAATACCCAGGAGTGGTATAGCTGTGTCACATGGTAGCTCTATTTTCAGAGGTTTTTTTTTGAGTGGGGAGAATCCCTGCTGATTTTCATACTGCCTGAACAAGTTTATAATCCCACCAGCAGTGTGTGGGATTCTGTTTTCCCCACTTCCTTTTGGCCAGTGTTATTTGTTTTCTTAATGACTGCCATTTTGACTGGGGTGAGATGGAAGCTCTATGCAGTTTTAATTTGAATTTCTCTAATGGCAAGTGAAGTTGAATATCTTTTCTTATGTATTAGCTATCTCTATGTTATCTTTTGAGAACTGTTAGAACAAATAAAAAAAATCTCAGGCTAGAGAGATGTCTCAGGGATTAAGAGCACTGACTGCTCTTGCAGAGAACCCAATTTCAATTCCCAGCATACACATGGTGTGTTAAAACCATCTGTAACTCCAGTTCCAGTGGATCTGATGTCCTCTTCTGACCTCTTTGGGCATTGCATGACATTGGTGCTCTTTTATACATGCAGGCAATGTACTCATACACATAAAATAAAAGTAATAAAAAATCTATGGATATAGACTAACATATACAGACTCTCTATTATACATGAGTTTAATTTCCACCCATAAATTGTATGTGAAGAGGTGATGGGGTAGAACTGAAGGTAAATAATTTAAATGATGCACTGTGGGAACATTATAATTGAACCTAAGACTTAAAACAATATCTAATTAAAGTATGTGCAAGTGATGTGTGAAAAATATAAAAGACAATGGTGATAAATAGCATCTCCAATAGGAGTAAGTGGTTAGAAACAGAAAAATAATTAGTTGTGCCCAATATCAATATTATTTGAACATAAATCTGATGGATATTTTGTTTTCGTGTTACCAGGTAAAACATTAGTTGAGGGATTAAATGGGAATGCAAGTTCTAAAGGAGACAGTCATGTGAGAGGTAAAATGGAGGAAACACATTCAAGATAGAAACACAGCAGAGTGCTTTCTAGAGGGGAATATTTTAATTCTCATTTGTAATGGTATCATGGGAGCATTTGTAGACAGTAGGAGAGGACCTCTTTCTCCAAAGCCTCATCTTCCTTTCTGAAGACAGCAACCAATCACCTTTCTGCAATAACACTGAACCTGGACTTGAAATGCAACTTTACCACAACTTTCAAAGACTGTAAATTTGATGGGGGAAATGCCTGTCCACCATGCCTTCACTTCCTGGTATATCTGAGAGTGCCTCAATCTATAGCTTCAGAAGCCTCTTTCATTAAATGGCAGTTTATGTCTGGCCTAGGCACCTCCTTCTCTGTGTCTTCCACTTATTTTAGATGGAAAGCTATTAATATCTCAAAGACACTTCCGTCACTTGAATGCTCAAAAACAGTAGGAACAAAGTTTCACAGTCCATTTTTGCATTTTGGCTTACTTTCTTACTCTCTGGAAATAGTTATGAACTGGATGGTTCACTGGTCCCAAGCAGATGAGAGACATACAGTGCAGACTTGGCCTCTACCTGGCGTTTACCTCCAAGCCCTAAGAATTTCAGTCCTATATCAAACCCAGCCAGCTTATGCATATGAACATGAACATTACTGTTCAATTAAACAGTTAATAATACAGCTTTATTATGGTAATATATGGTTGGTATTGTAAGTAGAATTGACTTCTTTAATTTTGATTGTACATAAAATAAGATTTTAGACTCCAAAGTATATAAAGCACAAATTAACATATGGAAGTGCTTTATTGGAAATGGCGTCTGAAGATATTCGCTCACCTGGCCTTATCTAGTGTACGTGTAGATTCTTTGACCTATGATGGAGCTTCATCCCAAAAAACAATCATAAACAGAAAATACCAGTGGAATTTGTATAGTGCACATAACCTACTGAACATCATGGCTTGCCTGCATAGTTTCATACATTGCAGAATACGGCTTAATATTATGATCACATGGCTCCTTGGGAGCTGTGGCTAGTTGCACCTGTCCAACACCATGACAGAGATGACACTCCACATTTCCAGCCCAGGAAAAGATAAAATTTCAAGACAGTGGAATGATTTCTACTGAATTTGTGTTACTTTTATACCTCCTCAATGTTTAGATATGTTATGCATATTTGTATATAGAAAGATATTTTAAATGTAAGGACATTTTCAGAGAAACACTTAACCATGGGCCTTCCCAATGGCTGCCTGCAGGTGTCACCCCTATGACTTTTCATGGAACTAATGAACGTTATATGAAACCTAGAGTCATGTCTAAGGCCCTAGTACCTTAGCTTTTCCTTAAAGAACAGGGTTCTGAAAACTCTTGTGAGACATTCAGGCTGAAGGCTGGACTGCAGGGGTTTATGAAACAACTTTTTAAAAGTACACAGAGTGAAGATGTGATTAGTGTGATCATGAGACTTTAAGTGGTATAGTTTGACTATTGATGGGGGTTTTGTGTGAGGAGAAGCAGCGACTCTGACAGAACACACTTTCTTCTATTTCTCAAAGATTTTCACTTGAAGCAGGATGGGCTCTGAGCAGAGCAGAAAATTATTTTGACCTTTTTGTAGATTCCTGAGCTTATCCATATATTGGGATGAAGCTCCCGGCCACCGAATACAGCCTCGATGTTTGGCTGACTGTGATTGTAGAATGCTGTTACCCAACAACTGTAACTGCCCTAGGACTAGCTAAAGTTTTTGTCTACAAGCAGTGGGAAAATATGCATTCAATGTGTATTTTGAAAGTAGAATGTGAAGAAACAAATGGACACAACAAAGGTCACCCAGTACAAAAAAGCTTTTTTGTGTTCAACATGACAGGTAAATTCATTACAGGATGAATAAAAATTAAACACCAAATATAAAGTATCATCATCTCAATTGCAAAGTGTGTATACTGTTAGCATGAGAATACTTTAAAAAATTAAAAATTAATGTACAGTATAATGTTCTTTTTAAAAATGTATATATTTATTTATGCATGTGAGTGCATTTGCTACATATATGTAAGTGTACCCATGTCATGCAATATCCATGGAGGTCAGAAGAGGGTGGATCCTCTGGAACGGGGTTATGGATGGTTGTTAGCTGTCACTTGAGTGATGCGATTCAAATCTGTGTTTTCTACAAGAGCAAGCACTGTTCTTAAGCGCTGAGCCATCTCTCCAACCCCATAATATTTTTCTTTTTATATATTTTTTTATTTATCTGAGAATTTCAGAAGTGAGCATTTGATTTGTTTCTACTCCTTCCTCCCCCCACCAAACTCTCCCCATGCCTCCCCTCCCTCTCAATTCCATTTATCTGTGCTTGTACCTACATGTGCTTAGGGCTGACAACTTGGGATTTACTAGCCTATCAGGGAACTTGTCTATGCAAAAACCTGAATCTCCCTCCTTCGGCTCCATTAATTGCCTGTAGCTCTTCACCTGGAGGTGAGGCGTTGTGAACTTTCTCCTATTCATATTGGTAACTCAGTGATATTGAGTTTTGTTTAGGCAACGATATTGCTAAAGTTTTATGAGTGTAGCTTTTCTGTAGTGTCTGGATGACACTATTGGTCTCAAGCACCCTCATCCTCTGGCTCTTCCAATCTTTCACACTTTTCTGTGAGCCTTAGGTGTAAGGGTTGCATTGTAAATTATTAAAGCACTATCATACATCATTTTTTGCATTGACCTTCCTTCCTTCTCTGTTTCCCCTTTTTGCACCTAGTAGTTTCTTTTTTTCATGGCATATGTGTTTTATTACCCTCCCTTCCTGTTTCCAGGCAACTCTTTCATGGTGCTGTTTCCAGTTTCATGACATACACCTACACTCATACCCACATACATACACATTTAGAAATTAGAGCTGGAGACTGAATGAATGAAAACATGAGGGATTTGTGATTTGGAACCCAGGTCATCTCAATATAATTTTTTCCAATTCCAGAAATTTTCTTGAAAACTTCATAATTTCATTTTACAGCTGGATAAAATTATATTGTGTAAATGCACCACACTTTATCCATTCATCTGTTGATGGATCGTTAGGCCCATTCCTTTTCCTTGCTGTTATGGAAAGAGCAGCCACAAATATATATTTGCAGGTATCTTTATGATAGGAAAAAGACTCTTTTAGTATATACCCGGGAGTAGTATAACTTTTCCAACATCTCCTTAACCAATATTTGTTGTCATTTGTTTTTCTCTGGATGAAAACCATTTTAACTGGGGTGAGATACAATCTCAAAGTAGTTTTAATTTTGTGTCCCTGATGGCTAAAAAGGTTTTGTTTTCTACTGTTAATTATCAGCATGACAGAATCTAGTATTACCTGGGAGACAGGCCTCTATATTTAATTGATGTGTAGTGTTAATATCTATCATATTTATGGGTGGGACCATTCCCTGAAAAGAGGTTCCTGGATTGTATAAAATGGAGAAAGTTAGCTGAGCAAGTATCTGTTTGCTCTCTTCATTCTCATTGTATATGAGATGTAACCAACTGACTATTTCAAGCTCCTGCCACATTGGACCCTGCCATGATGGACTGTGGCCTTGAACTGTGATCTAGAATAAACCCTTGCTTAAGTTGCCTTTGTCATGGTATCTTGTCACAGCAACAGGAAAGGTAGCTAAGAAAGAGGTTGAAAGAATCATTGGTCATTGACTAGTCTGTTTAGTTCATTAGCCTATTTATTTATCAGAAGTTTTAATTTTTGCTATGTGATTTTTGCAGATCTTTACATATTCTAGACATTAACCTATCTCGAGTATGGGTGGCAAAGATTGCCTCCTATTTCTAGTTTGTTCACTGCTGATATTTTCCTTGATGCCTAGAACAGTTTTAGTGTCACATAATTCCATTGGGTTTCCTGTGCTATTGAAGTCCTAATCAGAGACTTCGTCCTATGCATGTGTCTTGAAGAATATTCTCTATGTTTTCTACATGAATTTCAGCCTTTCAAACTTATATCAATGTTGCCAACAAATTTTGAAATGATTTTTATGCAGGGTGAAAGATATGGATTGATTTCCATTCTTTTTCAAGTTGATATGCTTTTCTGAGCGTACTTTTTGAATAGGCTGTCTTTTTGCCAGTATGTTTTTGACACCGTTGTCAAACATTAAGTGAGCATAAGTGCGTGGGTCATTATTTCATCCTCTTTTATATTCCACTGGTCTTTACATTCATGGTTGTTTCAGTACTAGGATGTCTTTGTAATTGGAGGTCAGTCATCATGATGCCTCCCGCAGTTTTCTTTCTGTTTAGCAATATTTTATTATGATGATCTTTGTATTTCCATGAATATTAGGATTCTTTTTCTCAATGTAAGAGTGTCATTGATATTTTGATAGCTATTTTACTAAATCTATGGGTCACATCTAGTAATAGCCATTTTACAATATTAATTCTGAAATCTAGTATCGTCTTCAATTTATCTTTTCAGTGTCTTAACAGTTTTCATTGTATAGATCTTTCACATACTTGATTAGGTTTATTCCTAGGTTTGCTTGTTTAAAAGATACTGTAAATGGGATATTTTTCCTAACTTCTTTTTTTTTCAGAGAATTTCATATATGAGCATTTTATTTGTTTATACCAATTCCACATCTCCCTCTACTCCCTCCAAATCCTCCAACATCCCCCAGTCCCTCTTAATTTTTTGACTTATTCTTTAATAATTATTCTTACACGCACACACACACACACACACACATACACACACATACTATTGAGTTCTTTTAGAGCTGACTACCGATTGCATCTCTGGAACAAAGTTAAATTGATCATGAAGGATGATTCTTTGATACATGCCTGTATGTGGTTTTCAAATATTTTATTAAGAAATTTTGGATCTCTGCTAATTAGCAGTGATAGCCTGTAGCTTTCTTTCTTTTATCGGTTTTCCTGTTAAGGCAATACTTGCTTCATAGAATGAGTTTGGACTTGCATCCTCTGTTACTGTTATTTTTAGTAATTTAAGGACTATTGGTTATAGTTCTTGTCTGAACATCTGGTAGAATTATGCTGTGAATCCATCTGGACCTGTGCTTGTTTAGTTGGAAGGCCTTTTATTGCTGTTTAAATCTCCTTATTTGTTATGGGTCTATTTAATTCGTTGACCTCATTTAATGTAACTTTGGTGGTCCAGATGAATCTAGAAACTTGTCCTTTTCTAATTTAGAGGACTATAGGTTTTATTCTGATTTTTTTTGATACCTGGTGTAATGTTTCCCTGTTCACCCATGATTCTGTTAATTTGAGTCTCCAGTTTTTTTTTTTTTAGTTGACTGGGTTAAGGATCTGTTAATCTTGCTTATCTTTTCAAATAACCAGCTCTTTGATTCATTGAAACTGTGTATTATTTCCTTTGTTTCTATTTGATTTATGTTCTGGTTTTATTATTTCTTCATGTCTGCTGTAATTGGGTTTGGTTTAGTCCTGTTTTCCAGGTTCTTCAGTAGTATCTTTAAGTCATTTTTCGGGTTCTCCCTGATTTTTTTAAAACAGGGTCTCCCCATAGCCCCAGCAGATTTGA
>NW_008341886.1:1123467-1125430 GCF_000622305.1 Nannospalax galili | reverse complement strand
TTTGATTCATTGAAACTGTGTATTATTTCCTTTGTTTCTATTTAATTTATGCTCTGGTTTTATTATTTCTTCATGTCTGCTGCAATTGGGTTTGTTTTATTCCTGTTTTCCAGGTTCTTCAGTAATATCTTTAAGTCATTTTTCGGGTTCTCCTTGATTTTTTTAAAACAGGGTCTCCCCATAGCCCCAGCAGATTTGATATGTAGACCTTGATATCATAGATCTCCATCTGCCTCCGACTTCTGAGTGCTGGGATTAAAGGTGTACTATGCCTGGCTTTCTTCCATGCCTGGCTTCTTTTTCGTTTTTATTTATTTTTATTTTATTTATTTTTTATTGGTTCTTTGAGACATGTTCTCCCTATAGCCCCAGCTGGCCTGGAACTTATTAAGTAGACCACGCTGGCTCCATCTCATAAAGATCTGCCTGCCTCAGCCTCCCTAGTGCTGGAATTAAAGGAGTGTGCAACCTTTACCACAGCCACCTTTATTTTTGATTTTTAATGTATGCATTTAGAGCTACAAATTTCCCTCTTAGGACAGCTTTTCATATGTCCCAGAAGTTTTGTTTTTTTTTTATGCTTTTATTTAATTCCAGGAATTTAAAAATTTCTTTGTTGATATATTCTTTCACCCGTTCATCATTCAGGGGTGTTTTTTTTAACATGCATAACATGGTCCAATTCCTAGACACTTTTTTTTGCTATTGATTTTTAGCTTTATTGCATTGTGGCCAGATAGGATATATAGAGTTATTTCAGTTTTGCTGTAGCAGTATGTGGTCTGTGATTTTTTTAAGAATTTGTTTTTATTGAATTTTTGTGTATTTCACACAGAACATCTCAAAACAATCTTAATCATCTTTATACCTCCATCCCCACTGGCACCCTCATAGCACACCCACTGGAACCCATGTACTCTGTCATCCCTGTTAAGGCCCACTCTGTCAAGTCAGTGTCCCCAGACGTTTCCCAGTACAAGTCCACCCTCTGAGGTCTAGTCAGCCTATCTAGAGTCCCTTGTTATAAGAAGATCAGCTCTTCCTTACCTTGCAGTAATCAGTTACCAATATTTTGTCAGCTAAGGTTGGGGTCTGCTGTTCATTTCCCCAGTTCTATGCTGGATTTTTTTCTGCCTGAATTTGTATGGGACTTGTGTATGATTCTAGAGAAGCCTTTACGGGCTGCTCTTTAGAATGTGTATTCTTTAGTGTTTAGGTGGAATATTCTTTAGATATCTGTTAGGCTCATTTGATGTCTGTGCCAGTTAATTGTGTTTCTATATTTAATTTTTGTCTCTTGGAAAACATGGGGCACCACCTCCCATTATTGAACTGCAATTTTTCTGCATCTTGAAAACTATAAATAAACTTTTTATGAAATTGGGTGCAGCACAGTGTGGCCATTCCATTTACTTTGGTAACTGTCTTTTCTAGGTCCTGAATTCATTTTCTTAACTCTTTCTTTTTACATGAGTCTTGTATATGATCATAAATTTCATTTGAGAATGTCACGTATGACTACACTGTACCTGCATCATTTTCAGCTCCTCCTTCTTCCACTTCAGGTCCTCCTGTGGCCCCACAGCTCCTATCAGCAACTCTTGAATTCATGGCCTTCTCTATAAATATTTTTGTTATATACATATATATGCAAAATTTCTTTTCTATGTATTTTTATACATAATTTACAGTTTTGTACTTTAAACATTAGGTTACCATGTTTTAATTTCTATCTCACCAAACACACATACACACACACACACACAAACACACACCCTCACACACCATATGCACACACACACACATACATATATAGGTGCATAGATGCATACACATGCACACATGTACATGCACACATAGACACACAGGTGCATGCACACACAGACACACATGCACATAGACACACAGACACACCGACTTATGCACACATACACACATGTCCACATAGACACATACATATACA
>NW_008341886.1:1076615-1123232 GCF_000622305.1 Nannospalax galili | reverse complement strand
GGCTCTCTTCACCATTTTTAAAGTAGCATTCCTGAATTCTTTCTCTGACGTTTCAGCTCAACTTCTTTGGTTTCAATTATGGAACCTGTGAGATTGTGGATACGTCATGGTGGGTTGTTTTCTCATGGGGTTTGTGTTTCTTTGATGTGCTGTGCACGTCTAATGGGATGGGCGTGTCCTCCGGTTTCAAACCCCACCCCTTTCACTCTTCTGGTTTCTTTATCTTCTTTGTTTTATGTGAGTCATCCCACAGCATTGTCTTCACTAGGAATTATGCCCATGGCTGATATTTAGCAGGAAGAGGGCTATGCCCCCCCCTCCCGCAACGATCTGCACACGTCCTCAGCATTGTCTTACAACAGCTGACCCTTGTGTTCAGAGATGGTGATAGGATATTGGTTGGGGAATTTATAGTTCGTAGATTTTTTTGCAGCTAAAGGAAGCAATATTTGAGTAGGGAATGAAACATGAACGGGGAATGGAGAAAGAGAGGGTGGGGTATGAGTGAGAGGGGTAAAGAGATTAGAAGTGCAAGAAGCAGTAGAGACCATGGTAGATATAAAACTTCAGAAACAAAGGATTTTATAGGTGTGGAAAAGGAAGGACAGTCATGAAATTCTTTTCTAGTGTAATAGAAATTGAAACATGGCAGCATAACAATAAAAGTACAAAGCTGTGAATATTGACAAGTAAATTTATGTAGAAAACCCAAGCACTTAGGAAGTGAAAAAATAGACAATAACATGAAACAACATTATGCCCTCGGCTCGTATTTCTTCACTGATATGATATGTTTTCTCCCTCCCCTTAGACTGTTAGAATCATTTTCCCAAGGCTCTAGGGAGGCAGAAGGGAAGAGATGGGGCTGATACTCTTAGTAATTCACACAAAGTTAAGTCGGGGGTGTTGGGGATGTTAGTAGTTTCCTCTGGCTGACTGTCCCAAGTTCAGGGCCCCTGGCAACATTTTTGTTATATACTCTTGCTTACTCTGCTCCAGTCTGCTTTTTGTGTTTTTATTTCAAAATCACTGAGCTTTTCTGACTTTCCCAGTGCTGCTACTCTGAGCAGTTCACTACATACATCCACTCCCTCAGAAGCAGCTTCTGACATGGCATATTACCTGGAAGTTTTGAGATTACTTATGAATTTATAAAATAAGAGTCTAAAAGATATGATATTTTCATATCAATTTTCATACACTTTAAATGAGATATTTCATTATTTTATTGTTGTATGTTCTATCAGTAATGAAAATTACTTGAGAATCAAATGAATTCAATATATTTCTCTTTCTGTAATCACCAGGAGTACTATCTTTAAATTAATTAATTATTTATTTATTTAATTTCCCCCCACCCCCACCCCTAAACTCTTTTTTAATGTAGTCACAATTAACATCTTTTAGTATGCTTTATTACTTACTTATATTGTTGCTACAGCAAAATACCTGAGGGACACATTTAACAGAGGAAGGATTCATTTTGGCTCAGTGCTTCAGAGGATACAACCATTCAAAGGTGGGAAGTCATGAATTGTGAGCCACTCAGTCCCTGGCAGAGGGAGCATGGATAGAAGCCATATCAAGGTTGCAAACAGGAAACAGAATATAGGGAAGCAGGACTGGGCATAACCCTAATGCCCAACCTGAACTGAATCTGCCATCTTGGGACTGTGCCCTAAAAGGACCATAACCTCACAAAAAATGCACCACTGCCTGGCAGCTGGGGATCAACTTTTTAAACACATAAGCCTGTGGGGGATACTTTATACTTAAAACATAGCACAATTCAGTCTTAAAACTAACTATAGAAAAATTAGCTTTTATGTGAGATCAAGTGTAATTTTGATATTATAAGTCATGTTATGATAGACTAATTCAATAAATTGCTTCATATTTTTGTCAAACAAAAGTAAACATTTCAGTTTTATTGCATTGGTTGCAGCACTGGAAATGTTCAGAGTATGCTTTCTTTAAAAACAATTATGGACCATGTTTTCAATAGTTAAATGGTTTTAGTCAGTTACATATATGCCACTTATTTCATTCTTTTCAAGGATATTTGATGACTTAGAAAAAAATCTATTGACATGTTTAGGCATATTATACAAAGCTCAGTGCTTTAGCAAATATTGAATGAAAAGTTAAGTGGTTAAGTGTAGAATGGATATGAATTCCTATTGTCGGATCATACACTCTTTTCAATATGAAATTAAAAGAAATAAAACTCCACAATGAGGACTGTTTTTCTGTGAAGAACTGGATGTATGCTTAGATATAATTCAACATGCTAAATACAAATTTGCAATATTTTATATATTTTATTTACAAACCCAAGAAACAATTTGGAGAGGGATGGGAAGAGGGAGGGGAAGAAGAGAGAGAAATGGTGGCATGGTGAAAATGACTAAAATTCATTGTATAAATATATGAAACTTCCAAACATAAACATGAATATCATGCAATACATTAAAGTTATACAGCCACATAATACTTTTAGAACAGACTGTGAGAACACAGATCTCATTTAGTTCATTAAAAAGTTTAAATTGTATTGTTGGAGAATTTGTGTCTCCAAGGTAAAAGGGAAAACCAGGGGTGAAGTAGAAGGATACTTTTGAAGATATGCTGACAGTTTTTGTATGAGACACTTGGTCTTTCAGTCAGTCCTTGCCTCTTTTGATTGTGTTTTATTTGTCCAACTTAAAAATCATTCCTAACAGTATTTTTTAAGGTTACACATTCCAATTACAGTTCATAATGCGCTAGGTTACTGCCCAAACCTGATCTGTGGTATTGTGATTAAAACACTCTGATCACGGGGCTGGAGAGATGGCTCCATGGTTAAGAGAAATGACTGCTCTTGTGGAGGACCTGGACTTGATTCCAAGCTTCCACGTTGTGGTAGCTAACAGTCATCTATAACTCCAGTTCCAGGAGCTCCAACACCCTTTCCTGATCATGTGGACATTGCATGACACTGGCACACTTACATATATGCAGGCAAAACACTCATACCCATAAAATAAAAAATAATAAATAAATGTTAAAAACCCACTCTGACCAACAACAACTTAAGGAGAAAAAAGATTTAACAGGCCTATATTTCCAGATCACTGACCACCTTTGAGGGAGCCTAATGCAAGCATTCTTTCTAGTTCACATTACTTCTGACCAGGAAGCTCACAGCCAAGGAATTATAACAAAAATCATGGAAGAATGCTACCAATTGGCTCACTCACAGCCTTGTGCTTAGCTGGTTTTCTTATAGGGTCCAGGACCACTTGCCCAGGAAATGGTGCTGCCTATAGTGGGCTGGGCCACCCTGCCTCAATTAACCATCAAGACAATCCTTCATAGGCAAGCCTACTGATTAACCTGATAGACAGTTTCTCAATTTAGACTCTTCTCCATGTGATTCTAGGTTGTGTCAAGTTGGTAATAATTCTGACTAGGACAGCTGCCTGCACACTATTGTAAACAACTTCCTGTCAGTAAAAAATAATTGAATAGCTACCCACTTGAAGTAGCAAAACAATTTGTATTAATTCTATTTAAATGTCATTATTTAAAGATATGTACATCAAATTTATATAAATATATCCATAAATGTATGACAATACACTGCACCATTGCTTTTTGATTTATTGTTAAAACCCCAAGAAATATTTTAATCATTACTACATATTCTTCATGAATTCTCAATAAATTAAAAATATAATTTTTTTCTCTTTATATTAGCCTGCAAAGAAACATATCTCTGAAATATAATTAATTCTGGTGTTAGGTGATTGAAAAGCTTCGTAAGTTGCTGAAAATATAATTCAATGTACTATAAGCCAACCTCCTTAGGGACATTTTGTTTTCTGTTACCATGACAACATTGCTTTGAAACAACTTCAAGCTGTATATGGTAGCCTATACCTGTACTTACAACACTCATGAAGCTGAAGCAGGAGGACCATGAGGTCAAGGCCAGCCATAAATATATGGTGATTTCAAGGCCAGCTGGGCTACATATAAGAGATCCAAAAACCATGATACACAAACAAATATAACTTAAAATATATTTATACCAGTTAGAGCTGTTTGTATTTTTTGTGGTCTTTTCAAAGTAACATGCAGGAGGTATTATGCAGCCACTTTGAGGCAGACAAATCATTTGGGAGATTTTTTCATATGATTTACTTTGCACCTTTCAACTGAATCAAGATTTTACAATATACACAATTTGCTGGCACAGAAGGAAAGATGGCTATATCTTGAGCACTACCTGTGTAAGTTAATTTTGGCTAAGTTGAAAAAAAACATGAATGGCTATATTCTATAGACTCCTTTTCAATATTATTCTTATCAGAAGGAAGTAAAAAAGGAGAAAACAGCAGAAAAATTATAGGATGAAAGAAAAAGAACAAGTTCAAAAGAAGACTGCTTTTGTTCAGAATCTGAACAACTATTGCCAGAAAAAAAAAAATCAATAAAAGTACAGTACAGAACAAACAACAGCAAAAGCTCGCAATAGCACTGGGGGATGAAGAGTAGTTTTGCTTTGTGTTGTTGGCTGAGCATTACCCTTGACTGGATTTTATAATGTCTGCTACTACGCTCATAAGAGTACAAGGCACATTTGACATACTGGAGATTTTTTTGTGGCTCCTAAAGAAGTGAAGGTCATTTATGGTACTAGTTTTTACAGTGTTACGAACAGCTTAACTGTGGCATTTGGATATAGGCCAAACTATGGCATAGGTCACTCTTCCCCTTTGGTCATCTCCAGGTGATTTCCATAAAGTGACAGAAGTTATCAACATCCTGGCCATTGCAGCATCTATAGTCTATTAAGGAGTTATATGTGTAACAAGAGTAATCAAAGACAAGGACAAGAAATTTAGAGGGAGTGTGGGGCATGGGAGGAGTTGGAGGGGGGCTAAGGAAGGGTGGAAATAATGCAAATACAATACTCAAGTACGAAACTCTCACAAAACAATCAAAGGAAGCCCAGGGAACCGGACAACATCCCTATTGGTGTGTTTCAAGAATACGTTAGGGTGATGGAACATTTGGAAGTGAAGTTCTGCCAAAAATATTTAAGAAATAAAATGAGCAGATCCTTGAGCATAGTTTCTTCAGCTTAATGTTCTGCACCATTATTTCACTCCCTAGAATTCTCCATCTGATGATTCTGAAGCAAGATTAGGACTTACTTTTCTGTGCTGTTTTCCTGACATTTATCTCAGTCATTCCTTAATGATAATAGTCTCATGCTAAGTTGTTTGGGTCAAAATATTAACCTCTATATCTTTTTCTACTATTATTGCATTTTTATTCATGTTGTCAAAACAGTATGAGCTTGAAAAATGACACCAGAATGCACTCTTGGGAAGTGTTTAATCATCAACTAAATAGGCAGTTAAGATCAGTGCATTTTAAAAATGGCTATTAGTTATATGTGACAGAATACATGAAATCCGGTGGGGGGGACTAGAAGAGAGGCACAGATGAGGGGGGTCTAAATCAAAATTCACTGCAGAAAATTCTAAAAAAGTTCAATAAAATTAAAATAATTAAAAATTAATTAATGTAACCTGAAGTTCCTCCGAAAGGCTAGAATTGATCGAGGGCAGGTCTAGAGGCCCACTCTGAGCACACTGAGAAAAGGGGCAGAGCCGTTGTCATATTGAACTTGGGGAATGGAGCTGCAGAACTGCAGGCAAGAGGCAAGGCGTGTGAAAAGCTGTGAGAGATGGGGCGGGACACGCTGATGGTAGAGTTTCAGGCCTTTTTAAGTCACCCCCTCCGGGATGTCATAAACTATGCAAAATCAAGTAGACTGTGTCATGTCGGATTTGTGCATCAGGACCCTGAGACCCTGAGTGAGTGAGGGTCTCTCAGTGGAGAGGGGAAAATTTAGTGAAAAAAATTGGCATAGTGTGGCTGGATAGAGGAACCAAAGGAGTCTGGGAAAAGCATGGGGATGTGGGCCTTGGAAAGCATCACGGTTCTAGCAGCATTGGGTGAGCCAAACGAAAAGGAGTCAGGCTCAGATTCCCAAATCCAGAAGGGTGGAGATGGGCACTGTGAGATGTCTTGTGAGGTAACACAACCCATCTGGGAGAAGCTGGCAGGAACCCAGAGGAGGGGGTGGCCAACCCTCATATGCTTAATGGGGTCAGTAGCTGTCACATGGGTTATACAATGGATCGTAAAATATGTAACTAAAATGACTTGGGCCATGCAGATGTGGACGGACTCAAACGGGGAAATCACTGGGTCTCAGCCATCCTGTAAATGTGGGAAAATAGCTCAGCTACTTGAAAAATGGGGGCTGACACCAAGTGTGTCTGAAAACTCATTAAGGATTATAGAGAGCCTAGAAACAAATTTTATAAGCCATGGTCATAAGAGGGGAATCCAGAGAGGTGGCTTGGACACTTTTATGTGTAATTAAAGATTTGTCCACTACAAAGGCAACATCAGGGGAGGCTAAAAAGGCTAAGGATTTACTGGCAAATGCAGTCTCAGCCTCAGAGCTTGAGAGAGAGAAAAAATGAGAGATTTTAACTTGCTTTAGGTTAGGGGATCAGGATTCAAAGGACTCAAGAAAAAAGACAGATAGTAATGAGGAAAAAAATGACCTAGAAATAAAAGTAGCTAAAGCTTGCCCCTCAGATTCAACTTTTGAGGCAAAAAGAGAAAAGAGTTAACAGTACTATAGCTGGGAGAAAGTACTCCACCCTGAAGCTGTTGGGACTAGGAAGGACTTTTAAACAAGCAGTTAAATAGCCCCTCACCATGTGGCTGGTGAAGCTATGAGTCATGGCAGCAAATAATGTCAGTTTAAGTCCTTCAGAAGCATCGCAGCTGAGTTATATAACCACCAATCCATCCTTGAGACATGGGCTGTTTAACCTAGGCCAATACAGGGGGAAGCAGTCCCTAATGGAATGGCTTGTGCAAGTCATTAAAGATACATGGTCATCACCAATGGACGTTCCCATGATTAGCAGTGGCTGAGGGACTATAAAAGAGGAACAGGCATTATGAGAGATCTAGGTATGATTGTTGGAACTAGGAGAGACTTTCAAACAAGCAATGAAAGAGCACCTAACCAGTGGCTTGTGAGGATATAGGACATGGGAACAAATGATATTATTTTAAGTGCTTCAGAAGCATTAAAGCAGAGCTATATAACCACCCATCCTTCCTTGAGACATGGGCTGTTTAACCTAGGCCAATACAGGGGGAAGCAGTCCCTAATGGAATGGCTTGTGCAAGTCATTAAAGATACATGGTCATCACCAATGGACATTCCCATGATTAGCAGTGGCTGAGGGACTATAAAAGAGGAACAGGCATTATGAGAGATCTAGGTATGAGAAAAGCAAGATATGATGCCCAGTTTGCTGGGCCAGATAGGGCTGTATTCTTTAAAGATATAAAGGAAAGCTTAATTAAACTGGGACCTCGAGAATTACCAGTATAGAGCTTTAATGGCTTTGCTAAGTCCATTAACGGGACAGAATCTTATAAAGTGAGGGAGACTTTGGCAGACCTAAGTGACTCAAGCCAGTGGGTAAAACATGTCTGTAGAATAATAGAGTAACCTACAAGAGATAGAAAGACAAGACAGAATAAGTGGTCAGTTTGGGTTACTCAAAGACAAATGTGGAAAGATTTAAGTCGAGCCCAAATTCCAAAAGAAAAAATTGACAGAAAACCAAGTTCTGTACTAAGGAGTTTCTGGAAGGCTTTAAAACTTGAAGAACAATTCACAAAAGGCATTCAGAGGATAAAAACTGCCCCGAGGGTGGTTAAGAATCCCCAAAGATTAAATAAGGTACATTTCTCACCTGAGAAAGATGATGCTAGGGGTGGAGGCAGTTTTTCCCACCGGGCCTCCCTCAGCAGTCAGGTATGGTCAATTGTGAGGCGATAGATATGGACACAGCCAGGAGGCAGACCCAGGGCCTGCCTGACTCAGGGAGCCAACAGGGGCAGCAGGGACCAGAGAGAACCTCTGCCTCCTTAGCCTGGTGCAGGGTCGGGGAACTTAAAAAGATACAAAGAGGCTCCATGTGAAAACCCCCAAATGAGGAATGACTCCAAAGGGATAACTAAAGATAGTAAATAATTAACCACGTGAATGACTCTTACCCATGCTATGGTATTCAACAGAGATCTATGGAAAAAGCAATTAATAAAAATGGATAAAACCTTTCAAAATGGTTAGACCTTGTCTATGATTGATTTAATATGTGATGTTAACCTTTGAGCATTTTACAGATGTGAAACCCATTTGAAAGATATCAATTACACCTGAAGAAACAAAGGCCAGCTATAGCTATAAGATTCTTGGGAGCTTTATGGCTGGGTAAGACACAAATAAAGCCCACCAGAATGGTTGGGAAAAGCCTATATCACCTAATCCCATACAAAAATTTAAAAAAGGTTCCCCAAACTGTACAACTGTTAAAAAGAACTACAGTACCATTGGTGGGTTGCCATCTCTTGTAAGCTGTTGTCAGAGAGATCCTAGAGGTCCTCAAATTAACCAAGGCTCTTGCCACTAATGTTGGTTGTACACTAGAAAAGGTTGGTAAGGCCGTGTTGCTGAAGACAGTGCATGATCTGAGCGCAGGACGAGAGACAGAGCCGAGACTAAGCTGAAAAGTGCATGCCATTAGATGGATGGATTTTATAGTGCCAGAAGGTGCTATACAGATGGTTGGGAAAAAAGATCCCCTATGATTCTGCTCAACATTGGACCCTGTGTGCTGTATACTATTGACATGCCAAGCAATACCTGCTGGTGCAATATTGGCTCGACTAACACAACATACAACTGACAAATTTCTAATAAGATAAGGCCCACTCCTAGGGGTGGAACACACATTTGGTGCTGTAAACCAGGCCAACCTTCTGTGTCAGAGAAGGCTATAGGCCCCAGCAGGGAAGGCACTGCAAGTATGATTATGGTACACCTGCTGGGATATCTTCTAGGCATCTGTATTTACACCCATGTTTGTTTAGATGTGTCTGCTTCCTTCCATTTGTCTTTATAGTAGGGGAGACACCACCAAGATGGATCAGTGGCCACTTCTTACATATGAATGATGGGGAGGCCCGAGAGGTCAATATCTTGCCATGATCATCCCACACCTATCACCCCCTCCAAGGCTCAGGGAATTTCATGCAAGAGATGGGTGGAAAGTTTGTAAAAGCTGGAGGAAAAGGGTGAGTGTAGCTTGAAGTTCCTCTGAAAAGACAGAATTGATTGGGGCATGGGTCTACAGACCCACATTGGGGCAGAGTCATCGCCATATTGAACATGGGGAATGGAGCTGCAGAACCACAGGTGAATGGCATGCGAAAGCTGGGAGAGACCAGGGAAGGACACACTGATGATGGTGTTTCATGCCTTTGTAAGTCACCTCCTCTAGGTGTCATAAACTATTCAAAAACCAAATAGAATTTGTTATGTTGATTTTGTCAGTCCACATCAGGACAGCAATACCCTGAGTAAGCCAGGGTCTCTCAATGTGGAGGGGAAATTTAGTGAAACAATTAAAAATTGGTTACATAGAATTACCATGAGGTAAGAGTAAATTGAAAGAGAAGAGCGAGTGATGGAGGGAAAGAAATCTTTATCTCTCGGTTATCTACCCATCATCTCTCTAACATCTAACATCCATCTATCATCTATCTATCTATCTACCTATCATCTATCTATCTATCTATCTATCTATCTATCTATCTACTTATCTATCATCTATCTCTCACCTATCTATCATCATCATCTGTCAGTCCTCTACCTATTTATTCATCTATTCATTCAGAAAGAGAGAGAGAGAGAAAGAGAGAGAGGGAGGGGTCAGAAACTTGGCAAGAGGGGGAGGGAGATTATTACTGGAACTTTCATTTCTGTCACTTACTGGGAAAGGAGGCTAAGATTTGCAGAGAGTGGGAAAGGTGCAGCATGGAGAGGCATGTGCCATCCCCTAACCCAATGGACAACTCTGTGCCCCAGTTCAGCCCAGTCCATTCTTGAGTGTCTCTCTGCTGACATCTTCAGGCACACAATGTTGCCAGAGTCCATAGAAATAGCTTTCTGTAGGCAGGGTCTTGACGGCTCTGTGTCAAGCTCCACATAGGACAAATTTTACTCTTTTTGTGTCCAAATAAGACTCAAAGATTTTTTAAAAGTCTCTAAAATTCAAGAATAAATGAATGTGTATTGACAGGGACAGAAGCCAAAAGAGAAATCCAAGATGCAAACCACAATGGGACCTTTCCTAGCCTGGTATGTCATGAGGAAAGATCCCATTGGGAGATAGTGAGGAATACTACTGTCATTGCTTATTAAAAGAACACAAACTGGTACCTTCCCAGGTTAGTGGTTATTTACATCACTGTCCAGCTTCCAAGAGGCTGGTGCTCAATGCAAGGTCTATGGTGCTAACTCTAGAATTTTGTTTTTTGGAAAGAATTATAATTAAATTTACCCATTGTTTGTGTTCATTTATTCAGCTGTCATTCTGCTAGGAATTAAAGTTTATTTATACACATTCAACTTGATTTTCTGTACATTTATCAATTTTATTCTTACTGTAAAAACATTTCTGATGCAGTAAGTTATGGATATTTCAAGAAAATGATTTCTAATGTAGTCTTTCCAATGCTATGTTTAAAGAGAAAAATATCTTTCTTTACTGATGAGTAGAACTCCATTGTGTAAATGTACCACATTTTTGCTAAGCACTTGTCAGTGGAGGGACATCTAGGTTACTTCCATCTCTTAGCTATTGTGAAAAGAGCAGCAACAAACATGGTTGTACAAGTATCTCTGCAGTGGGATGAATCCTTTGAGTATATGCCAATGAATGCTATATGTGGGTCATGTTTTAGGTTCATTTTTAGTTTTTTAGGAGATTGCCACACTGCTTTCCATAGGGGTTGTACAAGTTTGCAATAGTGAATGAGTGCTCCCTTTCTGTATGAAATCTTCGCCAGCATTTGGTATCTCTTATTCTCTTGATCTTAGCCCGTCTGACAGGGGTAAGATGAAATCTTAAGATAGTTTTAATTTGCATTTCCCTAATTACCAATGATGTTGAACACTTTTAAAGATTTTTTTTTAGCCGTTTTTATTTCTTCTTTCGAGAACTCACTGTTTAGATCTTAAGCCCATCTTTTAATTAGTTGTTTGTTTGCTTGATTCTTTGTTTTTTCAGTTCTTTATATTTCTGGATGTTAAACCTCTGTCAGATGTGTTGCTGGTGAAGATTTTCTCTGACTCTGGGTTTTCTCTTCACTTTCTTGGTTGTTTCTTTTGCTATAGAGAAGTTTTCTAGTTTAATGAGGTCCCACTTGTTGATTGTTGACTTTAATTCCTGAGCAACCGGTGTCCGATTTAGAAAGTCCTTCCCTACACCTATATCTTGAGGTCACTGCCAATGTTTTCTTCTAACAGTTTTAGAGTTTCAAGTTTCACGTTGAGGTCTTTGATCCATTTGGAGTTGACTTTCGTGCAAGGCGAAAGATAAGGATCTAGTTTCATTCTCCTACATATGGAGATCCAGTTTTGCCAGCACCATTTTTGAAGATGCTGTCCGTCCCCCATTGTGTCTTCTTGGTACCTTTGTCAAATATCTGGTGGCTGATGTTTGAGTCTTCAATTATGTTCTATTGATCTATGTGCCTATTTTTGTGTCAGTATCATGCTCTTTTTTTGGAGTATAACTCTACAGTATAGTTTGAGATCTGGTATAGTAATCCTCTCAGCATTGCTCTTTGTGCTCAGGGTTGTTTTGGCTATCTAAGGTCTTTTGCTCTTCCATATGAATGTTAGGATATTTTTTTCTAATTCTGTGAAGTATATCATGGGGATTTTGATTGGAATTGCATTGAATCCATAGATTAGGTTTGGTAGGATGATAATTTTCACAGTATTAATTCTTCCAATCCATGAGCATGGGGGGGGTGGTCTTTCCATCTTCTGGTGTCTTCCTCAATTTCTTTCTTTAAAGATTCAAAAATTTCATTTTAGAGATCTTTGATAGTTTTGGCCAGGTTTATTCTGAGACTTTTACTTTTTACTTTTTTTATTTTGAGGCTATTATGAATGGGAGGGTTTTCTTTCTCTTTCTTCTATTGCTTGTTACTGGTATCTAGAAAGATTACTGATTTTTGTAGATTAACTTTGTAACCTGAAAAAAAGAGAAAAATATCTTCAATTAGGTCAATTAATTCAATGGTAAGGTGTGTCTCTGTGCATGTTTGTCTTTAAAATATCAGACTGAACATGATCTTTAAATTTCAGTCAGCAAAGTTGAGTGAGTGACAGTTGCCCTGTCAGTGTTTACTGCCTACACATTGCTTCACGTTCTGTTCAGAAGCTTGACGTAGTCAATTAATATTGCAGCAAGAATGAATAAAAGCGTACATTTAATTTTATTTTGGACAATCTTACTTCATAAACATTTCTCCATACTTCATGGTTTGAGTTTATACTTCACTTAATCATTTTCTCTATATTCATGTAAGGCAATATCGTTAAAAAAATTTTGCCATAAAACTCATGTCAAAATCTGCAATTCAAGTTATTATATCATCCAATTTATAAGTCTGTCATTTCAAAAGCTAAACATTGTTTAGGTTTTTTTGAAGATTATGAAGATACTTCTACTATTTCTAAGCACCCTTTAAATGAGTTTACTTTAGAATATCTATTTAAATTTAAAAGCTGGATGGTAAATAAACCTCAGCAATTTGCTGTCTCTTTTATGTTTTGTTTTTCACTTCACAGTGTTAAATAAAGATACTATTCCTAAAGAAAGGTACTCAACCTTCTAAAATGACTTAACTTTTCAAGATAAACACATTTTCATGGACTTGAAAATTTCAGAGTAGTAAGATTATAAGCAATGGGTGTTTGTTTGGAAATTCCAGAATTATGCATTATTTGAAATATGGAAATTTTTCTTATTGCTCAGATTTAATGTCATAAATAATTACTTCAGTTAAGAGGTTTGTTGCCATATTAGATTTTGAAATGCATTACTAATTAACAATGGATCGGCTTTGCCGTTCTTCCTTTAATCCTCTTTCTTCGTGTGTGAAAGCATATTCACAAGGGCAGAGGTTCCTCACGCTGGTCCTCCTGTGTATCTCTTACTTCTTTGACAAGCTTATGAAGTCAATGAACCCGCCTCAAAATGGTGTAATAAAATAATTAAGATTATAAAATGATTGACTATACAGAAATGTGTCAAATTATTTAAAACGTGTAATAAAACATGTACATTATTATTATTAAATAACAAGTCATAACAAATGTTCTAATAAAGTCTACAATTTTAAAAACCGATGAGAATTTGAGATATCCTAAACAAATATAGTAGGATGTGAGAGCATCTTGACTTTTTATGAGTCTCCTGTCACTGGATTAATTGCCTAAGTTTGTTTTAGAGGAAATGGCATATTTTAGATGTTAATGTAAAGGAATATGTTAATTTCTTCTAAGCAAGTGTTTTAAGTTCCTTTGCAGTAATCATGAAATTATGGCTTATAGCCAAAACAAATATCTGATGTCCTCATGTGCTAATTCATGAATTACTAAATCCAGAAAGCAAAGTTCACACCACTTATACCATTTCATGAATGCCCCATCATTCTTGTTATAGACTCCATAAATCATTCTTTAAAATATTTCCTGTAAAGCTACATTATTTAATAACTTATTGGCATATATTTACTGCACATAATGCTATTACATAAATATTATCGGTCATGCCTTCCCTTTTCCCCACTGTGCCCAAACCTGTTGGTCCCCTTCCTTCTCCCAGACATCCTTGCTTCTGTTTTCATGTCATATGTATACAAATGAGTGGTCCTACCCATGTAAAAATCTAGGATCCACAAATAAGAAAAAACTTGAGACTTTTTTCTTTCTGAGTCGTACTTATTTCAGACAATGTGATGACCAGCAATTGCAACTCTTTTCCTGCAAACAACATAACTTTGCACATCTTTGTGGTAAATAAACTGTTCCATGTATGACACATGTTCTTTATCCATTCATTTGTTGATGGGTAACCAAACTGATTATTCAGTACCTTGGCTTTTGTGAATGGTGTGCAAATAAACATAAATGTGCAATTTTCTTTGTGGCATGTTGACTTATGACCCTTCAGATATATACAAGCCAGATGGATCTAGGTCACATGGTAGTACTAGTTTTAGATTTTTTTAGATTTTAAAGGTATTTTCTTACTGAATTCCACAGTGGCTATACCAGTTTACAACCTCGGCAGGGTAGATGATTCTCTTTCACCCCATATCCCTGCCAGTATTCACTGTTACTTGTTTTCCTAGTTATAGCCATTCTGATTGTTGTGAGGTGAATTTTAATGTAATTTTAATTGTTTTTCTCTGAAAATTAAGGATGTTGTACATTTTTCATTTATTCATTGGTCATTTGTGCTTTATTTTTTAATTAAGCATATTTATTTCGTTAGCCTATTTATTGAATGAGTTGTTTGATTTTTTTTTTGATATTTAGTTTTTGAGTTTTTTACTCAAAATCCTCGGTCACATATGGAGTTAGTGAAGACTTTTCTCCCATTCTATTGGCTGTACCTTTGTTCTAGTGATTGTTTTCTTTGCTGTACCTTTGAATTTCATGCAGTCCCATTTGTCAATTGTTTGGTTTTATTCCCTGAGTTACTGGAGTTTTTTTTTCAGAAGATATTTACCTATATCTGAAAGTGCTTTTATCTGACATTTTTAAGTATCCAGTCTTACCTTAAGGTCATTGATCCTATTTATTTTTTGGTGAGCAATTTAGATCCATTCTTTAATATGCAGGCATCCAGTTTCCCTAGCAGCATTTAAGAAGGTATCTTTTCTCCAATGAATGCTTTCTGGCATGCTTACCAAAAATTTGGTGACTGTAGCAGTATGTGTTAATTTTGAGATCTTTTATTTTACTCCGTTGATCTCTGCGACTCTTTCATAGCCAGTGATACGCTGTTTTTATTAATATGGCTCTGTTGTATAACTTCAACTCATGCATGGTGATACCTTCAATATTGTTCTTTTACTTTGACTATTTGGTGGTTTTTTTTGTTTCCATATTAATTTGAAGATACTTTTAGTCCAGTGAACAGTATCATTAGAACTTTGATAAGGATTACATTGAATATATAGATCACTTTGGTAATTTAGCCATTTTCACAAAATTAATTCTGCCAATCCATGAGTGTGTTTGGGGAGGTGTCTCTCATCTTCCAGTGCTTTATTCAAATCCTCTATTTAGTGTTTGAAAATTGACATTATAGACCCCAGTGAATAAGCTGAGGGACATCTGAGTATAGCACCTTGACATGATAGGCTTTGACAGAAATGACAGAATGTACGAGTTCCAGTGGGGAGAGGGGCTGGGGGGGGTTCAGTGGGGACTGGGATATAAAGACAATTAAGATTTATTGAAATGTTCTGAATGAACTACACAAAAATTCGGTAAGATTCTACAAATAACTGCCATTATAAAGGTCTTTCATTTTCGTGGTTAGGTTTATCCTTTCACGTTTTTTCAGCATATATTTTTATTGAATTTTTGTGTATTTCATACGATAAATCTTAATCCCCTGGTTGACCTATCTTGTATCACCTTCTTAAAGAAGATCAATTTTCCCTTACCCAGCAGACTCCTGGCCATTCCCCAGTGCTATTTTCCTGTGGTTTCAGTTTGCATTGGTCTATACATGCTGTCACCATTAGTATAAGTTCATATGAACAAGTTCCAGAAGTCTAGAAAACTGTCTCAGGTATTTTAAAAAATAAGTTGCAATGATGATTTTCCTGTTTTTTTTCAGTATTTCATTATTGGTAGATAGGAAGCCTGCTAAATTTTGTATGTTGATTTTGTATCCTGCTACTTTTCTGGCTGTGCTTATTACTTCTAAGACTCTTCAGGGACTCTTCCATAAAGTATCATATCATTTGCAAATACGGATGCTTTAACTTCTAGCTTTCCTATCTGTGCCCCCTATGTCTTTCTCTTGTCCTATTGCCAATGCTGTAGCCAGCGCTCCAAGCACTATATTGAATATGAGTGGATGAAGTGGACATCTTTGTCACTTCTACTTTCATTGAAGTGCTTTGTGTTTTTCTTCATTTAGAATATGTCATCTGTAAATTTGTTATACGTACATTTTATTGTGGTATGTTACTTCTAATCCTATTCAGGGCTTTTATTGTGATGGTAGATTTGGTTAAAGGCATTTTCTCTTGCAATACCTATCATTAATGACAGTGATACAATCAATACTAACAAACTTGGAAGTTTTTACAAAGCTCACAATGGACAACACTTGGTTAACGGATGTGGTTTTCAGTCAAGAGCATACTTTCACTAATCGTATCCATAGCAACATGGACAGTGGGTGCAGCAACATCACTGACCCTCCCTCAGAAATGCGAGCCCTGAACTTTGTGTGCATTTTGTAATTAACTCCTATCAACTTGTGAAGCTGGAGTTTAAACCTAGTAAACTTAGGACATTTTGCTGTTTTGTGTATCTTGCTCTTTGCAATCACAGCCATAAAAGGCATAAAAATGTTTTACTGCATTTATTGTACTCCTTTTTATGGCAAAAGGCCTAACATGATCAACATTTCATTTACTAATAGTTATAAGGTATTGTATCACACCCCAGTCACAGAACAATTGTTCTTTCAAGCACTGAAGCTATGATAAGGCTTGTGTTTGAGGAATCAGCTTGGTGGTTAATTCCCCAAAAGTCGTTTTGCACAAGCCTGACTGAACCTACTCTTTCTTTGTGCAGTCTTTTTATGAATCTTCTCCGTCATGGAATAAATAAGTCTGTATCACAAGTTGAACAAAATGTCCTAGAACTAAATCAGTTTCAGTGTTTGAGATGCAAAAGAGCTCCCTGATTATGTAATGAATAGAGAGAATTGAGGAATTAATTTGCTATTTAGTTGACTCTTTCTTGATGTCATTCAAAAAGTTTTATTACCTTTACAGAGTTCTTGCACCTTTTATTAAATTTATTCTTCCCTATTTTTACTATTATTAAACATAATATATTTTTTATTTTAATGCATACATAGTATCTATTTCTAATTTCTACAGGAGATTTATATTTTGGTGCATTTTAGTTTTCATCATTAAAGGATTTATATCCAGTTTCTTAGAATGTAAAAAATTAAAGGAAATTTATTTCAAATTCTGAGAGAAGAAGGTACATTTCCAAATGTTCAAGACAACAATACACACTAAAGAAAAAACCAACTTGTACAAAATAGGCAAAAGTAGGGTTTTTGTTGTTTGTTTCTTTGTTTGTTTTGGTCTTTTTGAGACAGGGTCTCCTTGTAGCTCCAGCTTTCCTTAAACTCACTATATAGACCAGGCTGGCCTTGAACTCACAGAGCTCCGCCTGCCTCTGCCTCTCAAGTGCTGGGACTACAGGCGTGCGCCACCCCGCCTGGCTAAAAGTAGGTTTTTAAAGCAAAAAGAAACTCAGGTTATCAATGTATTCCTTGGCATAACAAAGAAAGACGAGCCAAAACTAAAAGTAAAAACATTAAGAACAATAAAACCCACAAACTATCCATTGATCTAGCGCCATCAACTAAATGCCATGTAGAAAACCCACAGTCACTAAGGAAAAATAGAAGCAGTACCAACTTCCTAAAGAACTCAGTCATCTATCCAGACTGTTGTGAACCAGGTAGCTCATTGTTATATACAAATTATTTCTCATAATGCAGGAGGCAGAAATGTTCAAAATCAAGGCATTTGTAATTTTGTATCTGTGGAGGATGATGTCCTTGTTCATAGATTGTGTATCTTTGAGTTTTCATAATCTAGGAGGGACTAGGGATATCCTTTTATCCTCTGAGGCTTTATAAAGAGAATAATCAATCCCCTTCTGTGGGCTCTATACTCATGACTCATGACCATCTATGGTCCTTACTTCCTAATTTCATTAACTTGTGGATGAGGTTTTGAACATTTCAGGCTTGTAAGATCATAAACATTTACTCCCTAACACTAAACTTAAAATTTATTGAACATAGATAAAGTTAAACTATGAAAATTATGTTTTTAAAAAGGGAATATAGCCTAACTTAATGATATCATTTTATACAGCTGTATTTGTGTAATAAATATTTACACAGCAGTAAGTGCAGACATAAGTCCTAAGAGCTTTAGAAATTTAACTTTCATAAGAGAACAATCCATCCAGAAGAGCCTACAGTTCAAAATGTATATGCACTCAGTATCCATGCACTAAGTGTAATAAAACACCAATGGATATAAAGGCACAGACTGACCAAACGAAAATAAAAGTGGGTGATTTTACTGTGGTACTCTCACCAGTGGACTCACTGGCCAGCAAGATTTCACCCAAACACTGTAGAACACACATTTCTTCTAAGCAGCCCTGGGTTTGCTCCGTACTGGACACACAGTAGGACACAAAGCAAGTCTTAAGAATACTAGAAAATTAAATGCTGCCATGAACTTTAATAATGCCTCATTCTAATGTATCTACAAGTAAGAACAAGAACAATCCTGACACGTTTCATCTCCCTTTTGAGGGGCTTCAGCCCAAGTCTAAGCCTGTCTTTGATACTGTGATACATTGCTTTCAGTTAACCAATTCAAAATGGATAGACATATAGTAAGACCTGAAACCTCTGTAAGTTCTAAAAGAAAACTGCATAAATAATGCACTTTATTTACAAATAATAATACAGATTAACCCTGTAGTAAATCTCCTTAATGCGTGATGTTCATTAATACTAATGAAAGTTAACTTTTAGAACAGTGTTGTTCAAATGTTTTTTCAGAAATATACATAATGATTGTTTATTAAGAAATACATTTGAGGGGCTGAGGAGATGGCTCAGAGGTTAAGAAAAGTGGTTGTTCTTGCAGAAGACCCGGGTTCAAATCCCAGCACCCACATGGCAGCTAACAACTGTCCGTAACTCCAGTCCCGGGGATCTGACAGCCTCTTCTGACCTGGGGGCATTGCACATCACAGGTGCACTTACGTACATGCAGGCAACATGCATACACATAAAATAAAAATAGGAAATGAAATTTTTTTTAAAAGTTACAAAAAATAAATACATTTGAAGTTGTTTGTACATTATAACAGTCAACAATCTGTCCTCCAGATTCATTTTTATTTTTAAAATTAATAAAAATGTACAGACAACAATTTTCTAAATAAAAGTATACAAAATTAGAAACTAGTTTTTATCATGTAAAGTATAAAGCTCATAATTCAAAACTTGAGAATGGGAAATGCAAGAAAGATGGTGATGCTTTGAGAGCAAAGAATCAGGAAAACGTTTGTGCAGGAATGCATGGCTGACTCTTAGATTCCAGCACTCAGGAGGTGGGGGCCAGAGGACTGTGAATTGGAGGCCAGCATGGGCTACATAGCAAGCTCCTGTGTCACTCCTGCCCTAACCCAGATAAACAATTTGCATCCATTTTAAGTAGAAAATGTAAAGAAAAAATATGATCTCCATCTAATTCCATATGAATCTGATATAGAACTTAGAGAACACTACTTCTTGCAATATGGATTCATTTGAAGTTATATAATTTTTTAGCTTACATATTTTATATTAAATCTGCATTGGTATTATGGCATCTCTGATTATTTTTTAACATAAAAACGTATTCCCATTTACGTATCTGCTTATTCATCTGAACATCCATCTGTGTCTAGAATATATTATGCCGAGAGTCTCAGTGACAAAGTCAGCTCATCATAAGTCACGGGTTTTGTCATGATTTCTTTACATTTCCCTTCCACATTCTCCATCATTTTACCTGTCTGCATGCCCCCTGTGCACAGGACAGCTTCTGAGAGTTGGCCAAACTCACAGCCTGTGACAGTGCACAGTATGCGTCCCTAGCATGTAGGGTGCTCCTCAGCTCTTTTCTGGCTCTTGAGCAAGCTCTTCATATTTTTCTGCTGCTCTTTCGATTTCCCTTTGTTCCCTAAAGACATAATGAAAATGTCAACAGGTGGCAAGGAGGGGAAGGAAAGTCCACCAAAAAATAGAAGTATTGAAATGCTCACTTTCTTAAGGTCACAGGCATATCCACCATTCCTACATAAAGCCCTCCAAAATAGCTCAGGTATTCTGTGTGAGTGTGTGTGTGTGTGTGTGTGTGTGTGTGTGTATGCATGTATGTGTGCATGTGTGAGGGCATATGTGTGTGTCAGTGAGTTTATGTACAAGTGCATGTGGAGGATAGAGATCAATGTCAGGTGTCTTTCTCAATAGTTATAACACATTATTTACTCACTTTTTAAATTTACGGAGAGTCTCACAGAGCCTAGAGCTCACCCCTAGTTTAGCGGACTAATGAGCTGCAGGGATCCTTCTGTTTTTGTTTACCAAGCACTGAGATTATAGGTTTGGACTCCCACAGCTGAATTGTTTTAAAAAAAAGTTTTATTTACCTTTAGTTTGAATGTGTGAATATTTTGCCTCCATGTATGTGTGCACATGATGTGTGTTCCTGGTGATGACAGAGACCAGAAGATGTCAGATCCCCTGGAATAGGAGTAACAAACAGTTGTAAGCCTCAATGTGGGTGCAAGAAACTAAACCCAGGTACTCAGAAAAAGCAAATGTTAAGTGTTGAGCCATCCCTGCAGCCCTATGCCCGAGTTCTTATTTGGGTGCTGGGACTGAGCTCAGGTCCTAGTGCTGTGGCAGCAAGCACTTTACTGACTGAGCCCTCTCCCCAGCCTTGGGCCCAGGTATTTTTAAGACACTGCCTACTCATCTCATGGACAACTGCACTCAGTTGTTGAGTTGCAACAATAGTGTTATCCTGTTTAAACTACTTCCTGAACTAATTGTATGTGTTTCATTTGCAACATAAAAAGCTAAGAGGAATGTATGCTTCAACTTTGCATGCCATCAAGCTAAAAAAATGAGAAAATCGATAAAACACTTTAATAATAGGAATAAGCAAAATCTAATAAACGGTTCTTTAAAAATACTAAAGATTTCAATGGATGGACTCACACCGAAGGACATTTGGGGAAACAAACCTGACTCAATAGGCATTTATAGATACATGGAATCTGGGGTGGGGCTACAAAAAGGGGTGGACATAGAGGAGGAGGTCTAAAAATGGTGAAAATATATTGTATGAGATTTATGAGGATTCAACATAAAAAATAAAAATACTAAAAGTTTGTATCATTACAGGAATGACTATTATAATTAACATTTAAAGTCAGCAGAGAAAACACCTTTCTAATGAAATGCATAATGTTAGTATTATTTCTTGATTTGCTAATTGTTTCATTAGTCTGAAACAAGACAACAAAGGAAAATAAAATTACATTTTAAAAAATGGTAATATCACCTTTAAAAGTTTTAAGATCATTAAAAGTTTCCAAAGATCTTCCATTTGATTTCACTTCATTCACAGGCAAAATTATATAACTTATCTAAGTTCAATTGAGTGCAAAATCTAAAATGGACAGTTCACTAAATTAAAAGGTAAAATAAGCCCACTCTGATTGTGCTAGATAGCATCAGTTGTCAAATTGACATGACACACCTGGGTGGAGGGGGCCTCAACTGGGGAGTTTCCTCCAATGGACTGGCCTGTGGCCATGTCTATGGGGCATTTTCTTGATTGTTGAGTGATGTGGGAGGGCTCAGCCCACTGTGAGAAGTGGTTGCCACCCCCCTATTGGCAGGTGGTCCTGGGTTGCGTAAGAAAGCAACTGAGCACAGTTGGGACAGAGGAGTGAGCCAGTAAGCTGTGTACCTTCATGGTCTCTGCTCCAGGTTCCTGCCTAGGCTTCCCTTAAAGATGAACTGTGAACTGCCAAATAAACCCTTTCATCTCAAGTGGTTTTGGTCAGTGTTTTTATCACAGCAATAGAATATAACTAGAGCAGGGCCATGATGGTGCATGCCTTTAATCTCAGTACTCAGGAGGCAGAAGCAGGTGGATCTCTGTGAGATCAAGGCCACCCTGGTCCCCATTGACAGTCCAGGCCAGCTGGGGCTACAGGGAAGCCCTATCTCAAAAAGAACAACCCCCCAAATAAATCATTTCTTAGAATGAAAAGTTTCAGCTAAAGTCACAGATATTTAATTATTTTTCTAAGAAATTGATACACCTTCAAGTTGCCTTTAAATAGTTTAGTTACTTAAGACTAAAAAATTTTAGTTTACTTATAACTTTTGTTTCAGTTGAAATTAACTGGCTGGTGTGGTGGCACAGGCTTGTAGTCTCAACACATCTGAGGCTGAGGCAGAAGATTGCCATAGATTTGTGCCTGATCTGTACAGTAAGTTCTAGGCCATCCTGGGCTGCAGTGGAAGACTTTATACCAGAAAAAAAGTGAATAAACTCAGCTGACCAATCAGATTATGATGTTACAAGTAGAACCATCTTTTGACTGCTCTTGCACAGGACCCGGGTTCGATTCCCAGCTCCCACATGGAGGCTATGAACCGTCCTTAACTCCAGTTCCAGGAGAACCTGAAGCCCTCTTCTGACCTCTGCGGCATTGCATGACACAGGTGGACTCACATACATGCAGGCAATACACTCATACACATAAAAAATAATAATTAATGGTAGCTTTATTGGGATATGCTATGTAATACACAGAACAGCTTTTTAAAAATGAACATATAAGTGGGCTTTCAGTATACTCAGGCTTCTGCAGCCCTCAGTGCTCTGACCTCAGGATGCTGCCCGTCCTGCAGATTTGTAAAAATGTGCAATATGTATGCATGGTTACCGTATTAATAGAAGGTCTCACTGTTTTGAATGTCTCCCTTATTTACTCCCTTTCCTCTTATCCCTTGGAAACCGCTTTGTTTTAACTGTCTACATGATTTTGCTTTTCCCCACAATGTCATATAGTTTAAAATACATTATGGAATCTTTTCAGACTGACTTCTTTCTGTTAATAATCAATACTTAGATTTTCTGTGTTGATTAACAGATGGACTGTTTATTTCTTTTTAGGACTGAACAGTATTCAGCTGGCTGGATATATAGCAGTTCATTTTTCTACTCACCTACAGAAGCGCACCTTAGTTTCTTTGAATATCTGGTAACTGTGAATAAATGAGGTGGTATTTCAATGGTGTAGCTCCTGTGAGGACATAGCTTCCAGATGTTTAGATTAACCACCAATGGGCATGACTGGATGAATCCATCAGTAAGAACAGGTTTAGTTGTGAAAGAAATTACAAAACTGTCTTCAAAGTTGGAATTAATAGTATTAATATTAAGGACCATTAGTACCCTTTAGAAAGAAGTTATTCTATGAATATTTTTGGATTATTCATTGGTGTGTAGAGATATGTGATCATCTTTTATATATTGGTTTTATTTCCTGAAGCCTGCTGAGCTCAGTTATTGTTCTTTTTGGGTATTTAAGACCAGGCATTTGTCAAAAATAAACCAATCTACATTTACTTTAAGGTCGGCTGAAGATCTGGTCCTCAGGGGTCACATGGCTTGTGGGGCAGAGCCCCTTGCTCCTTAGGCGTTTTTTTTTTTTTTTTTTACTGTTTTCTTTTTGGTGGAATTTGAGTATTCTTAAGATTTTTAGCTTGATCACAATACTTCCTTGAACATTAGTGTGTAAGTCACTCACAACATACAAATATTATTTCCGTCCTTTCATTACTGAAGTATAGCTAGAAAAAAACTCTAAGTGATAAATTATACACTCCTTTGTTTTTAAAAAGGAATTTCAATCTTTTTACGTAGCTATAGAAAGTTACCCTTTCATTTATACTTCAGCTAGAGGACAACTATTTCTTTCTTTGTACATGGTTACTATTAAAGGCACTTTAAATGATATTTTGATCTCTTTTAAGATTGCTAATGAGTTGTAGAAATTTTTTTTGGTCTTTTTGAAGCAGCATCTCCCTGTAAGCCCTAGCTGTCCTGGAACTCACTATGTAGACCAACCAGGTTGGCCTTGAACTCACAGAGATCTGCCTGTCTCTGCCTCCAAAATGCTGGGACTACAGGAGTGTGCCACCATGCCCGGCCTGAGTTGTAGAAATGTTTATGTTTTAATAGCAATGAAGTTTTTACTTCTCAAAGTAACATGTTGTGCATCTTACTCATTTTGTATGTGTGTCTATTTCTCTTAATGATTTACAGTACTATGTACCTCCAAATAGCAATCTTAATCAGGCTACTTTTCTTGAAATTATCTAGAGAAAATCATCTTTTTTTTGATGGTGTTACAAGTTGAAGATACATTTTTTTTTTTTTTACTAAAATAGTCAAAGCATGATTTTTGGCTACCGCTGCTCACTATTATATAAGCTGTCTTCACCCATGAACATTAAACACTCTCTTCTCCTGTTTTCCTCTTTAAAAATGTATGTTCATCCTTTAACCTTAGTATAATCCAAATGAACCTGGGTGTACTGGGTGGCATGAATGGGTAAAAATGTTCAATATTTCCACCTGGGGATCTGATGATCTCAATGCTGTGTGCTGTGTAGTATTTTACTGCCTCGTTCATTACTGCAGATTGGATATATCTGTATTTCTGTTTAATAGTTATCCTTTAAGCTATTTGTTTGTTCTTACCTCTTATTGCTTAGCAGACTCACCTTTTTTAGGAATTCCCAAGCATCTTGGTGGTCTTTTTCACATTCATTCTTAATTGAAAATGTCTGTTCATTTGGTTCTGACCTGGTTTGAAATTGCCTTTAATACACACATCAGAATGGCTAACACGTTTTAAGTCTCATTTTCAATATGTCGATGTGGACTGGTGAGATGGCTTGGCAGATGGAGGCGCTTCCCAGTAAGCCTGGCAGCCTGAGTTCTGTATCTGGGACCCACAGGCTGGAAGGAGAGAATGGATTCAGGCAAGTAGTTTTCTGGCTTCCACAAGAACACTGTGGCATGCATACATACAAATAAATAAATAATTACTAATTATTAATATAATAAAACAAAATATGTATTTCAACATAATCTGATTGTACAGATTTTTCTTCTTTTTGTCTTTTAAAAGTTACTATACTGAGTTCCTAGCCAAGTTTTATTACATTACCTTCTTAGCGCCCTGCATTTTTGTTGCTATGGTAAAGGGCATTCTTAATTAGATTTTCTTCTTATTGCTTTGTAGAGAAATACTATTTTTTCTATTGATATTCTACCCAGCAAGTATTATTCATAATACTTTGTAGTCAGATTCTATTAGATTTTTCTATGTAGGGAGTTATTTTATGTGCAAATGAGACAGTTTTGTTCTTCATTCTCCAGTTCTCACCTCTTTAATTTTATTTTTGTTTTCTTGCGGTTTACGGGTTGGAAGAAATCAGATTGCCTGTGCTTTGCCACAACATTGACTTGCCTCTGATCTTATGCAGTTAAATCTTTTACCTTCTGCATTTCTAATCTTCAGATTAGTTAGTTGGACCTGAGACTTGCTTATATACGTACATACGCAAACATGTATAAAAGTCACAGAATATATAATATATATTACTTAGATGTTGACTGTGTGGTACTCTGTACTTCCTCTAAGAGGTGTTCTCAGTTCCATTTCCTAAGGTATTAATCATGCTATAGATCTTTGCCTTACAACTACTTGGTAGATTTTTAAAGAAGGCCACAGATTTTTTATCACCCCCCATTTACTCTGTCGTTTCTGTGATGACATCACCATTCTTCCCACTTCCTGTCTTCTTGGCTCTGGGTAGTGATGTGGTCTGCTTCAGTTCACAGAATTCACTGAATATCAATTTTAGAATTTCAAGCCTAGCATTCAAAAGTGACACCCCACCCTTTCCTGCTGCTTCCCCGACATTAGTCACCAGCCCTGAAAGCTCAGGGACATTTAACAATTGTACCGAGTAGAATCACTGACACATGAGTGAACAAGTTCCAAAGCCAGCAGAAGACTTGCCCAATCATCACTTCTAATAGTAAAATTTCTGCCTAGAGAATGGTAAACTGGTGCATGGCGATTCATTAAAATCACCATATTGGGGGAATGTTTGCCACACATACAAAAAAAATAGATAAACGATAGCATGTCTGAATTCTTTATGAGAAAGTAAGTGCTTGTTTCCCAATTCTGTGAAGAATTTATTTATCTAGGATGATTCTGCAATAAGAAAAATACTGTACCTGGGCGTGGTGGCACATGCCCTTAATCCCAACACTCAGGAGGCAGAGGCAGGTGTATCTCTGTGAGTTGAGGCTAGCCTGATCTACATAGTGAGTTCCAGGCCAACTCAGGCTATAGGGAGACCCTATCTCAAAATAAACCATCCTCAAAAGAACAAAAACAAAACTAAACTAAACAACAAGAAACAAAGTACTGCAACTGTTTGGTTACATAAAAAATAGTTCATAGAGGAAAATATATGAAAAGTAATTTCTTTTATCTATATGTTTTGAAATCAGTTTCTCAATGCATTGTAAAGATAGCTGAATTTCCTAAATTTTATGAGCACATGGATTTAAGCCTATTCAATACTTTTATGTTTGATGGACATTTTCCTTTTAATTGGTTAAAGTCACAGATAGAATCTCGTAACTCAGGGTTTCTAATTTCTCAGGATCTTAAGAAGCAGAATTGACTAAAATGATGGTGGAATATTAAAGCTGATTTTCTGGTAACAGTGAGGCAACAAAATAGCTCTCCTTTTAACTTCAAGTTAGCAACTTTATTACCACTTGTTGGTTGGCTACGGTGGTGTCAAATGTATGACAAAAAATACCGTCTAAACTTAGAATCCAAATATTTACATCCAAAATATCTAAAACCCTGATATCAAAAAATAATTCTCTAAGTCAAAATTACAAAATACTAAAATCACAAATGTTAAAATTTCCAAAGCATTATTTACCTCTCCTCTCTCTCTCCCTGTCTAATCCTTCCACCATGACTTCCCCTTTTAAAGTGTTCCCATTTTCCCCATTTCTCCCTTGATATTACATGTCTCCTATGGTACCACCTTTCTTGGGCTCCTTCTTTCCCTTTATAAATAATGCGTAGCTAGTGTAAAAAAACAGAGAGAATAATATTAGTTCAACAACAACCTAATGACAAATTGCATGTACAATGTCTTTATATGAGTCCATGTGTATAGCTAAAGGCTACATAACAAGAAACATTCCCAGATAGGATAAACCTTCTTTTGAGTTGTTGGCTGTAGTGGTCCTAAGAGACTCCCAAAGTTACAGAAGCTATTGCCATAGGCCTTGGTGACCTCCCAGAACTTAAAGGAGCTTATTGCTGAAGACAGAACATACTTCAGACGCAGGATTTGGAACAATGGAGCTGGACCTGATCTGGAAATCACTTCCCCTGAAGACTAGCTATCATAGCTTTGGAGACTGCTATGCAAGGTGCCAAGGGAGAATATCAATTCATGGACTAATGGACCAGCTTCAAGACCAAATAACCACATTAATGACTTGCACAGCATAAGACATTGATGCAGTAGTGGCACTTTTATCTTAGGGACAATCAACAGCTATCTAATTGAACAAAAAGCCCACTCAACAGGAGAAAACTCATGTGTAGTACTGTAAGCATAGCCAAATACATAAGGCTGGAGAGATCATAAATCTTAGCAAAAACCCCAAGACTGTCACATTCCTAGAATAATGTAATTTCTTACTATGTTCAAATTATGCAGCCTTATATTTACTGGCAAATATCAAAGTCACCACTCATCAAAGAACCTTCTTTTGCTCCAGACGGAGACTATTTCTGAGTACCACAACTGATCACACACATTGTCTGTGAATTGCCCAGGCTTAAGTGACACATCTACAATGCAACCTCCACAGCTAAGGCTCATGGAACATAGAGCAGGGGTAAAGAAGAGGATATTAATGAATCTCTTAGTTCTCATTAATGAAGCTCCCTTATGCAACAAAGGGACAGGAACAGAAAAAGTCACAAATGACCAAAGGATAGGCATTAAGAGTCTGAAGAATGCTGGTCCTTGGAAAAGACTCCTATGTTCTTCTACCCACCCAGGACTCAGGGAGCATTTCAGAAGAGGGGGCAGAAAGAGTGTAAGAGCCAGGGATGAGGTGCATGACCAAATGGCAATAGAGTCCTACAAGCTTCTGGGCCCTGGCTCATATGAATCTACAGCAATGGTGTCAGCATGCACAAGACCCATGAAAACTCAAGAAAACAAACAAATAAACAAACAAACAAATCATAGAACTGGGGAAATGGACAGCAGGCCCCAAACTTACCTGAAGAAATATTGACAATTGATTACTGCTGGGTAAGAAAGAGCCGATCTTCCTTAAGTGAGGGACTCTAGACAAGCTGACTAGACTTCAGTAGATGAACTTGCACTGAGGAACATCTGGGGATACTACCTTGACACCATAGGCCTTAACACAAATGACAGAATGTATGAATTCCAGTGTGGGGGGGACTATGGGAAGGTGCCAGTGGGGAAGGGGGTATAAAGATGATTAAGACTGATTGAGATGTTCTGTAGGAAATACAGAAGAAAAATCAATAAAAATTAAAAAAAATAAAGAATAAAGTAAAAGACAAAAAAGTATATCAAAATTGCATTAAAAGCTTCTTATTATGTAATAAGAGGTATGATAGAACAATTTGTAAACATCCATTTAAAAATTCCAAAAACGTAAGTTAAATCCACTAACATATACGTCCATATTATCAAATTTATCATCAGTACAAGACTGGTTTAACTTCAAAAATTAATTTTAAAAAATCTTGAAAGCAGACATTACCTCAAATATAAATCCCACTGGAAAAATCCTGCCATATATGATATATAGAAATGAAAATTCTTGGGATGGGATTAGCGAGCTTTGAGTGCAGGAAAATGGCATCATGTTGAGTGGAAAGAATACCTGGAAGTCTGGTAAAGAATTTTTTTGGGTGTGTCTGAGGTTGTTTTCAGAGATTAGTCTGTGACCCTGAAATCTCTAGATTTGGAAAACCTGTTTTGGAAATGAATAGACACCATTTAATCTGCCAGCTGCTGACAGTTGGTCTCTCTGAATGGGACAGCACAGAGGTTTCTTGGCGGACCTTGGACATGAGAGCTCTAGGATCTGCAGTCTTTGGACTCCAGAATTCACAGCCCCACTTCCTGCCTTAGGTCCATATCTTTCAGTCTCAGCCTTAGTTAACTTCTCAGGTTAAGAGGTGTTAAGGCCTAGGCTGATTATTGGAACCCGTGTTTCCACTTTGCACACAGCTTTTATTGCTCAATGTACCTAAAGTCTTAGGGTGTCCAGTATAGACTTTCAGAAGACTCCAGGGATAAACCAGGATGACAGTAATTATCAGCTGCAGAAATTGTGCTTTCTGACCTATTTCTTTATCAGTGTGGTTTGTGTATTCATGACTGTTATATGCACAAAACTTCCTTTAACATATGTGAGCATGTATTAAAACTGTATTTAGCTGTCTCCTGTTCATTGTATAAAGAGACCTACTAAGCATTCTGCTGTGTTTAAGTTTCTCAAATTCCCTTTTAAAAGAATTAATGCATTTAAAATTTACTTACCTTACCTTTTCCCAGAATTATATTTTTTGGGTTTTCAGGGTTATACACCAAGGATTTTGATCTTTTGGAATATAGATATTTGGTTTATTGCAGTAAGCATTTCTTCTTTTTGGATCATAGTTCAACCCAAGCCTAGGCATTCCCCCAAATTAATTTCAGGAGCATTCGTCCTTCAGTAACACATAAATTGAATATAACAACTCTCAATTAGGACATTTAACAAGTAAGTTAGACCTTGCTTAAAAAATTCTTCCCTGAAGTCCTTGGTTCATAACATGTACAATTTCAAAAGATTAAAACACAAATATTAAAATCTTAAAAGTGGACTTTCCCCTCAGTATAATTACCATTGGAAAAAACTGGTATGTGATATTAAAAATATTAGGAGATTTATTTCACTTTCTTTTCTCTTCTCTATGTTAGAATGTATCTTAATTATAGTACTAGAGGAGTTACCTTAACTAACATTCACTGTTGTTCCAGAGGACAAGAAGTGTGAGATGCTTTATTATCTACTATGATTAGTATTTTGTTTTTTATCTACCTTGGGGCTTGATATACCCATTAGGCATATATTGCTTCACTAAGATTTCCCTGAAACCTATGCAAAATTTAGGAATTTAATATGCTCCTGGTGAACAGTTTAGTATGATGTTTATTTAAAAAATGTGAAAACACAATCTAATACTGTATATGCTGCCAATTTACTTTGTTAATTAAATGTTATCAAATGTAATCATTATATTTTGGACTAATTATCAGATTTGAAGAGTCTAAAGGATTGTCATTGTCCTTCCTCCCTTCCCACACACTATGCCCTCTCAACAGACTACAGAGTGCACCCCACAGCAACAAGCAGAGGGAGGGAACAGGGGTCCAGCCAAGAAAGTTGCTGCTCAGTTTAAGAGCTGCCTCTAATGTCAAGATGACAGAAGTGGAAAGAAACACACACACACACACACACACACACACACACACAGAGGCACGCACGCATGCGCACACATGCGCGTGTACACACACACACAACTGTGGTTCTTTGCAGGCTCTCAGAATTCCTTTGGATCTTTCAAATGTAGGAAGCACAGCAGATGTACAGAAACCACTCCAAAAGACTCCTCTCTGGATCAGCTGCTGAGATACTGTAAAATACATTCGGATCTAATAGATTCTAAAGAGCTGAGGAAAGAGCCCTCGTTCTTTGACCAAACCCAGGAACCACTGCTGGAGTGAACTTGGCATGGCCACATGATTCCAGAGGCACCTAAGGACTTAACAGAGATATGGACCCATCTTCCCTAGTAGGTGATTGGAGCTACGGACCAGTTTCCCTGAGCCTCCCGCAGCCCTTGGGTTTTAGCTTCCCATTTTTGTTCATTGTTCTGTCCAGTCCTCCTCCCAACATTTTATTGCTACAAGCTAATTCTCCTGCCTTCTTTCCCACAGGTGCTCTAAGTGTTTTATCTTTTTTGACTACATCTGAACACCCCAGTGAGGAGAAGCCTTTTTATTTCAAAAATGTATAGCTTATTAGAGTTTTGCAAACTGGTTAACAAGGGCCCTAATCTTTATGTATTTATGCACCTTTTTCTTTTGGTGGGAGGATTATTCTGTTGTTGTAACAAGTACAATCAGCTCTTGAAAGCTGTATCAGTACACGGCACAAAAGCCCAATACTTAGGTCGTCAATGGATAGTTTGATTAAAACAAATGCATATTATGTATAAATATGCAAAGTATATATATATATCTTGTTGGAATTTGTTTCATGTAGCTCTAAGTACATTAATACACATACAAGGTACAATTAAATGCTCAACTAGTTAAGTACACTATAATCAGGAAAATAATTTGAATAAAATTTTTAACTTGTGCATTATCATAAGTAACAAAATCATATAAAAATCATATATGAGAGCTGGGCGTGGTGACACAGGCCTTTAAACCCACGAGTTGGAAGGCATAGGCAGGTGTGGATCTCTGTGAGTTCAAGGCAAGCCTGGTCTGCATAGAGAGATCCAGGCCAACTGATGCTACAGGGAGACCCTGTCTCAAAAAGACCAAAAAAAAAAATCACATATAAGAAACTCATTATTTCATAGTGACAATTTTGGAACAGAGAGTCAAATGAATCAATTCTTTTATTTGACACATTTAAAAAACTTTTATTGTTTATTTGTTTACTTTTGTAAATTTTTAATTGATTTTTTGTGTATTTCATACAGAACATTTCAATCAGTTTCATACCCCCTTCCCTGTCGGCACCCTCCCAAAGCCCCAAGATTGCAATTCATGCATTCCATCATTTGTGTTAAGGCCTATCGATATTAAGCCAAATGCATCCTTGGCATTAAAGTACAAATATTTTTGTACTATTTAAATATTTTACTGCAAACTGTATGGTATTCTTCTAATCTCCCCAAGAGAGTCTATTGTTAGGTGAAGTTTTTACTACAGTTACAAAAACAATTAGTCTCTTTATTCCTTATTGCTAAAAGGATGATTTGGTGGGTTTAACTGAGATTCAGTATTTGATATTGAAGACACCAGAAATGTAATGGGTAGGGTTATTTATAAAATATATTTTCCTAGGTAAATATCTCTCATAAAACAAGCAAATTAAAATATTGGTTTTTATTTCATAATGAGACTCTTTCTTGAACTAATTCAAGGAAAAGCATAAGATTGATGAAAGAACTGCACCAATGTCTGAGGATCAATATTTTTGAAAAGATGGGCCTTATGCTGCTCATAGATCATTACATGCCATGTTCTCTGTGTCCCCATCCAAAACATTCATAAGTTGGAATTCCTATACCCAGGTGATTGTATTGGAGGTGAGACCTATGGAGGCAGCGGAGTCATAGCACACCATCATCAATGATCAGTGTCCTTAATAGGAAGGCCCCAGAGAGACAGCTCCACCTTCCAATATTGAGGATACAGTGGAGTTTACCACGTGAGAGTCACAGGAGGGCCTGCACCAACTCCTGACCCCTCTTCCACTTTGCCTCAGGCTGCCAGGTTCACAAACTGTGTAATTAATCTGTTTCTTATAAACTTCCCAGTATATTAGTGTGGGGGATTTTGTTATTGCAGCCTGAACAGACTAGGTCAGTACATTATATCTCCTCTCTTTTGCTCATGACTTCTTCCCTATGTTCATCTGCTTTGGCTCTTCCCTCTTTACCAATTATGCCTGGAGCTTTATGTTCCTCCAACTGACCTGTACCCATTTCTCCATGAAGTCTCTCCCAATCTCAACACTCTCTCCTCATTCTCAGGCTTCCAAGAACTCATGTTCTTGGATTCAGATTCACAAAGGGAGGCTAGAACTGTTCAGGTTCACTTTATGGAGCAGGTCCGGCATTCCTGCTCCTGGACTCCACAGAGTGTACCCCTGAGGTTCTCCAGAGGGGAACTTGAGAACAGAAAAGTATAACTAGAAAACAGGTAGAAGCAGATCTCATTCTTCAAAGAGCTTAGTTAAGTGATCTTAGATTGCTTCCTAAAATAATATTATAGCCTTTAAGATGATATAGCCAAGAGCTCACTGTTAATGGACAGATTTACTTATTATAATCAATCTTCACCAAAGCACACCCTGGAACACTGTGTTTAGAATTTTCTGAGGATGGTTTGAGATATGGAATAATCATGTATGACTTCAGAAGATCAAACTGACTCTATCCTTTGAGATTCCATCCATTTATTAAGCCAGATCACTTGAGAATACATCCTGAACCCATATGGTTCTGGAAGTGGGCACGTTGCGTTTGCATGTGCTATGTGGAAGGGCTGCTGCAGGAAAGGGCATTATGTAATCACTGATGAAATGGCCTGCACAGAGGCACATTCTTCCCCTCAGTATGTCTTAGGCTGAACCCACTGAGAGATGCTTACATTAGAGATAATGTCCAGGGAACATCCTGCTCCCCTAGGATAAGGCTTTTTCTTTAGTGACAATGGGATCTATGCAGGCAACCACAGCAGCTCCTGTTCCTTTTGTACCTAGTAAAATCAGAACTCAAATCTCAATTTGTCTGTTTCTGCCAACCTATTAAACCTCCTTATTTACCTTTTAACTTCCTCGGTCTTCAACGTCATTATTACAGCTTGTTATGTTAATATGCTTTCATTCTAGCTTTTGGGTTAGAATGATACCTTACATTTTCAGTTTTTATAGTCTTGGTCCAGGTGGTCACACATGCGTATTACATAAGGCTCAGCTGTCACCAAAAACAACTACTGCAGGACCCAAGCCAGATATGCTTTTTTTCTGCCGTGTAACCCCTTGTATCTGTCGCCTGTAAAGCAAACTCTTCATAACCATCTTTGCTTATAGGAGAATGCCAGATTTGTCTGGAGCATTGTCTCCTACTTTATCGGTAACCTCCATAAGCTTGCTGATAGGCTTCCATTGTTTTAGGATGATTTTAGAGATTTTACCTGGTATGAGCACACATGCAGAACATTACATGCTAGTTTATGCATCACCACATCCTTTGTTTTCATATATTTTATTGAATTTCTGTGCACTTTATATAAAACATCTTAATCATCTGTATATCCCCTTCCCCATCCAGATCTCCCCCAAGCCCCACCCCTCCAGATTTCATGCATTCAATTATATATGTTAAGGCCTACTGAGTCAAGTTAGTGTCTCATTTCATCTACTGCAGTCTAGTCAGCCTATTTAGAGTCTGTCTTTTGAAGAACATCAACTCTCCTTTGACATCATTAAATTCTTTAAAAGTCCATGTTTAAAAAAATTTTAAAAACTAACCTTCCTAACCAACGTCAAGCTCATTACCTATTTTTGAAACGCCCCATAGTATTTATTAACTTCCCAAAGATTTTTTAACACTAATTTATTTTAGCTTAGGCATCATATTTGAGTGGCTTTCTAGATCAAAGGGTTTCAAATTTTTTTAATCAACTTATTTCCTTAAGTATTTCTGTCTTATCAGCTTTGTAGGAAAGACTTAGACAGTAGGATCGATCATTTTTCTTGCTTCATGCATGTATACAAAGTGCTTTGATCAAATCCACCCCTTCTCCCTCCGTCCCAACCCCTCCCACAGCTCTGCTGCACTTCTTCCTCCCAACTTTACTTTCTCTTCTTTGAACCCACTGAGTTCATTTAGTGTTGCCAGGACACTGGTGTGTGCAGGTTTCCCTACTGGAGCATGGGTAATGTATAAGGAGTCCCATATCTGAGGAAGACTGACTCTCCCTTCCCCAGTAACCATGAACAGGCAATAGCTCCTCAACTAGGGGTGGGACTTGTGGGTTCCCCCTCCATTCACCTGGAATTTCTGCCATTCTGATCTGCAGGTCTTGAGCACAGTCATGCCACTGTCAGTTCTTTTGTGCAGTTGGGCTGTCATATCCAGAAAAGGCTGTCATAGAGCCATCCGCTACGGCCTCCGCCTCTTTCAGTCATTCCGTCCCCTCTTCTAGCATGATCTCTAAACCTTCAGAGGAAGAGTTTTGATATAGTAATTTCTCCCCTAGGGCCTCTGACCTACCTTGCCGTGGGTTCCGGGCCCAGATAACAATACCAGCATGAGTTCCATCTAGCGGCAGTCTTTAACTCCAGTCAGGAAGCTGTTGGTTATTATCATAGCATTCAGGTCACTATTGAACCATTGAGCACACTTTGCTAGGCCAGTTATTATTGTATCTCACAGACTTCACAGCTGGGTAAGAGTATTGATATTCTCCCTTAGAAGCCTGTGCGTGATGTTCCTATACCATAAAAATTATCTGCTAGGGATGAAGTTTCCAAGTCAGGACCAACTTGGTTCATCCATATCCTATGACTCAAAAATTTTATATTTCCAGGAATACAGCCTTACCTTCAATTTCTTGTGAGTAATCATGAACAATCACAATAGCCTATATTGTTTTGTGGGTCTGTGGGCACTCCCTGGCCCCTTGAAGAGAGATAATCCACACATAGCCCTGATTGTAAAGAGGTAGCCTACAGAGTGAGAAAAAGGCATTTCTTGCTGTATATCTGATAAAATATTAGTGTCTAGAACATACAAAAATTTAATGACATATTAAGAATATAAACAACTAAATGAAAACCTGGGCTATGGAACAGAATAGAAAGTTCTCGAAGAAATACAAACCACTGAGAAATTTTTTAAAAAATGTTCACTATCCTTAGAAATCAGAAATGAAAAATTTAACCAATCTGAGATTTTTATCTTACCTCAGTTGGCACAACTAAGATTAAGAAAACAAATGACATCAAATCCTGGGAGGGTGTGGAAAGGTGATGCTTCATTCACTGTTCATGGGAATGCAAACTGCTACAGTCACTATGGAAATCAGCCAGGATATTCTTCAAAAAGATAGAAGTCGATCTACCACATTACCTGGCTATACCACTTGTGGGCGTATTCCCAAAGGACTCTGTGTCCTATTGCAGAGATACCTGCTCATCCATGTTTGTTGCTGCTCTATTCACAACAGCCAGGAAACAGAGACACCTTAAATAGCTATCGACTGATGGGATGAATAATGAAAATGTGATGCATTTACAGAATGGAATATTTTTTCATATGTAAAGAAAGATAAAACTATGAAATTCTCAGGTTAATGGATGGACCAGGTGATAGAATGTGTAAATTGCAAGAAAGTCTTAAGAGTCCTTAATAAATTCCTCAAGATAGCCAAATGGCCCAAATTGGTGGTTTGGCCTTTGATCAGACCTTATCAACTGGTTACTTCCCTGGCTGACAGAGACTGGGTACAGGGTCGACTTAACTCCTGCTCTGCCCTAGCCTTCTCTAGTGGCCTGGCCTTATCAACTCATCACTACAGAGACTGCTTACAGAGTCAACCTAAGTCGTGCTGTGCCTGCTCATCTTGAGAAAATAGACTCAGGAATGAGCCCCTCAAGTACCCCAAGGACATTGACACCTGACACAGAGCAACTTCCTTCAGCTGTGTTCAGCAGAGTTCCTGTGTAAGTACATACTGCTCTGCTCATGCTTGCTGATGTCTGTTTCCACGGACAGCACCAGCCCTTTGCCATGTTGCCTTGGATAAAAGGACACACTCCTTGCCTGTTGCAGGTTTGACTCTGGCTCTTATTCCTTAACTTTAAACTCCTTCCTTTTTCTGTTCTAAATCTAACAACTAGAAATAATCATTCTGAGTGAAGTAACCTTAAACCAGAATGAAAAGATTATGTTGTCTCTCATACGTGGATTTTAGCTTTGAATCTTTAGATACATGTGAATAAATTAGAGCATTTATAGGGACCAGGGAACTAGAAGGGAGCCCTGGGGTGGGGGTTAAGGGACAAGGGTTAGTAATACACAGATGGACTGAAGGGGCCAAGGGCAGCAATGGCGCAGGAAGGTTTAAGTGAGGAGCAGACGAACAGAACAGGGCAGAGGAAGACTTACAGAAAAGTGTAACTAACACTAAAGATGTTTGGAAAATCCATACGCAAACCTGCTGTTTGAGAAGCTTCCTGAATTTTGCATACATAGTTTTAATTGAGTTACCTTATACAGGGGGTGATGCCTCCCCCAGACATCATGGGCTATCAAACAAAGTAGGACTGATGGCTTTAGAGAATCTTGTTTGTGTGCTTGGCATTATGTAGATATCTGGAAATGTGTTGGTCATGATGAATTTCTAATTGATAACTTTGTTTTTGCTGTGCCTGGGTTGTTTGTACCAGTGATGTTATTCGTAGTGAATGCCTGGGCAGAAGATGACCATGTGACTCTCTCAGGAAAATTTTAAGCAAGTAACAAAACAAATAGGCATGGCAAGCAAGCCATAGAAGGGAATGCGTTACAGATCAGACACAAACAGCCAGTCCAAACCAAATCGAAACAAAGTGAAAACCCCGTACTGATAGCTGGAAAGGTCATCAACCTTGGGGCAATCACCAAATGTGTGGTTGGCTCTCTCTAACCCTTTTCTGACTTCACTTCTTTTTAAATGATGGGGAAGTTCACATGAGCTAAATGAGAGATGACATGGGCAACACTCACAGAGCAACATATCACGAATTTTGTGTGAAGAAACATTTCCAGATGAGTGGTCCTTAGCTCATCTAGGGTGAAGAAGCTGGGCTGGGAACACCGTGAGAGCTGACACCAGTAATGAGCTCTTCAGTATCTCCAAGTCAGCCAGGACTGCAAAGTAGGTACAGAAAAAGGAGAAAATACCTGGGTGTCTGGGCTGTGACTAGAGAAGCCCTTCAGCTCAGCCCTATCCAAACCCCAGAGATTTAGTGTCCATCTTTAGAAAAAAAATAATTAAAAAAGAGAAACCAGAGAGAGCCATCTCAGTGAGATCCTGCCAATTTGAACTGTCTGCCATGCAGGAGGGTGCCCTGACAGACACCACAAACTTTTACTTAACATTTAACACCTTCATTCTTGTACAGTGTACGTTTTCATAACCAGGGCACGCCAGGCGCCTGAACAAAGCTTAACTACGTGTGAGATCTATATAAAAACACCATGTTTAAAATGTGGCAGTTCCAGGCTTGTATGTTCTGCCCCTCTGCCCCTCCCATGTAGAAGAAGTGACTGGCTTTCATTCCACATACCTTGGCTCTACACAGAGTGGATGGATCAAGTTCAGCCCAGCAGAATATTTTCTTCATTTTTTTTTTTTTTACTCCATCTACATCTGCATGTTTGGCAACAGATTGAACATTTGTTTTTATCTTCCATATGACAGGGGGAAGAAGGAGGGCAGAGAGGAGCCAAGTCTGATGAAGGAGGAGAGTTAAAGCAAGGAGCCAAGAGAAGCAAGGGAGAAAATCAGAATTCTAGCCTCTGCTTCCAGCTTCTCGGCTGCTGTGCTGCCTTCCTTCCTGTTTTAGAGTCCCGGAGACACCTGTCTGTTCAGTGTATACTGCACTGTTCTGAGTACTGTAGCTCCCTAAGGATCCTACTCCATAAGGTTCTCTCAGCTGAGAGCCTTATGTACTGCCTTGAATTGGTTTTCAGTTGGATTGTAGTAAAATTCAATCTCGAACATGTACCTTAGAAATATAAACTTTTATTTTAAAACTACCAACATTAGTACAATACTGTGCCCATGGCTAATTGTCTTGTCTCTCAAAACGTGCACATTATTATCATTATGAATACTGTCATCTCTCTAATTCAATGGTTTTCACTTTTGTGGGGTTCTTTCTGCTCATTAAGAGACTCACAAATCAGTAACTGTCCTAGAGCTTCTAGCTAGAGAATTGTCACCCCGAACTCTCCACATTGGTTGTTCTTGTGTACTGTGGAAACTTCTATGTGTCAGGGACAGACCCACTGCTATTGTCACCAGTGGGACCTGTCACACACTGCATTTCCTGCCCATTGACCTCTATCAGGTAAGTGGAACTTATTTTTCCGGATCCTCCACATGTGCCTGCTGTTATCCAGGTCTTGTTGCTTACTCTTTGTAAAGATCCCACAACAAGCAACTTCTTATGGAATTGTCCCACACGCAGCTGTAGCCTCTCTTCCATTCCCCTGCTTCTACATGCTTCAACTTTGCCCCACTACAGGAGTCCGTAGAACCTTTCTGTCTTTTAATTGACCTAGCAAAACCAACACTACTTTGAACACAAGGGTGTCATAGTAGTTACTTTTCTGTTACTGTGATAAAACACCATGACCATGAAAACATGGAAGAGTTTGTTTGGTTGATGTTTCCAGCAAGATAAGAGTCCATTGTGTCGTGAAGGAGCACATGGTGGCAGACGAGCAGAAATCTGAGCGCTCACATCTTCATGCAGGCACAAGAGAAACAGACTGGAAATGGGACCTGGAGATCTACTCTCAAAGCCCGCCCTCAGGGACATGCTTCCTCCACATGGCCACCTCAAGATTTCGTCACCTCTCCCTGAACAGAGCCACCAATGCACCAAATGTTTAAATACTTGGAGCCTATGAGTGACAATTTCAATCAAACTGCCACAGGTGTGAAAAATCAACCTTAAGTAAATTAATACGAGTGTGTGTGTGTGTGTGTTTGTGTATGTGTGTGTGTTTGTGTATGTGTGTGTATGTGTGTGTGTGTGTAAACAGCATGTGCTGGCTTGCATTTGGGATAGTATTTAAAAAAAAATGCATGCTGTCCTGGTGAAAACTTTCCATCAACTTAATCTAGAAGGTGATCATTAAACATAAAAATAGGCCAGTTTAGATGAGAAACTATTAAAATTTTGTCAAAGGAAGAAAACTATAACTATTTCTTTAAATTTGGTAATATTTGAAAAGAAAAAGATAATCTCTAGACACGATGTTAATTTTGGCTCCTAATCACAGCGAGAACTTCAATAAATCTGACATATCTTTGCCTTTCTTGGGTAATAGTGTTTGTTCCCCAATGTCTTCCTCTTATCCAAGTATTTTAAAACTGACATTTAAGTTCCACTTACTTGTGTACAGTTATATAAATAAATTGCATTTTCTAGTGCATATAGTATCTTATTTTTCTTCTTTTTCAAGTGAAATTACCATATTGACTTTTTAAAAACATAATTTCCAGGCATTTTCCCCATCTTTTATATCCTTAAAATTGTCTGTAAGCCTTGCAGTGACCTGCCAGCACCTAAGCACTTCATTAACTGGATTTAAAATTATATCTAGAGTGGGCGTTCAATTCAACTAAAATTAAAGTGTGTCCATGGGGCCACTGGTTCAAAGTTGAGATCTTGTGAAAGGTAAAATATGCCCCCTTCTGGAGCATGACTCTGCCACAATCTGTGAACAACGGCTGAGCTCTTCATTCTTCCTCATGAGGATCCGCATCTATGCACACTTTCAAAATTCCTTCTGCCTCATGAGTTGGTGAAACCTACTTCTTGAGCACGGCTTTGACAAAGAGGATGATCAGTATGATGGTATCATGATGTTTGCTTCTTTTATAGGTAGCTGAAGAGACCTGGACTGACTGGAGACGTTATTCAAAATTGTAGGAAGTAGATGAGAAAGAAAATAATTTTTATTCTCTTTTTCCCGTAATGCTATTCTTTAGGATTGAACCTCTACATTTAGAAGTTAATTTAAGGGGCTGGAGAGATGGCTCAGTGGTTAAGAACATTGGCTGTTCTTGCAGAAGACAGGACAAGTGGTACTTCATGAAGCTAAAATGCTTCTGTAGTGGCTGGAGAGATGCCTCCATGTTTGTGAACACTGACTGTTCTTGCAGAAGACATGGGTTTGAATCCCAGCACCAACATAGCAGCTAACAACTGTCCATAACTCCAGTTCCAGGGGAGCCGACAGCCTCCTCTGTCCTCCGTGGGTATTACACGACATGGATGCACTTAACTACATGCAGGCAATACACACATAGACATAAAATAAAATATTTTTAAAAAAGGAAAAAAAGTTAATTTAAGATTCTAACTAAAGACATTCAATTAAAAGATTGACACTAGATAGTGACATATTGAAAATAATTATTTGTGGGTACTCATAAATATAATTGTAATGTTATGTGATTCTTAGCTAGAGTAAGTAATAGTGATTTTCCTATTCTTACCTTAGATAGCAACAATGTCCATGGAAGCTTGAAAAATAAATAAATACAGTTTGAAAAAATGTAAAACAAGGGGAAATAGTTACCATTCTCTATTAGTGACTTTTCCTCTGGCTGTAATAAAATACTCTGGCAAAACCAGCTTAAGGGAGAAAGGCTTTATTTTGGCTCACAGTTTGAGGATGTAGTATATAACAGGAAAGAATTCATGGCAGATGATCACATTGCACCTACAGTCAGGAAGCAGAGACTGGTAACTATTTGTACCCAGTTCACTTTCTCTTCTTTAAGCTATAGGACCCAAGCCCAAGGAAAGGTTCTGCCCACTTTTTTCCAGTTACTCATTTGTTTATTTTTAAAATTTATTTACTTATTTAATATTTGGCCAATTCTTTGAGAATTTCATACATGAATGCAATGGATGTTGCTAATATTCACCCAGCTCCTCCCCCAACTCCTCTTACATCCCTCCCCCACCTCTTCCGGAGTCCAGTTTGTGCTGTTCATGCACATACAGGTATGGGTTCATTCACTGGAGTCTGGTTGACTTACCAGGGTTCACACCCCTTAAGAACAATGATTCTCCCTCTTCTAGGAGCCAACAATTGTCTATAGCTTCTTAGCTATGAGTGGGGACTGGTGAGCCCCTCCTTCATGCTGGCACACTGATTGGTTTGATCTTGAACCGGTCTTGTGCAGACATCCACAGCTGCTATGGTTTCATGAGTGCAGCAGACCTACCATGTCTGGAAGACGGTGTTGTACCACAGTCTTTTCATCCTCTGACCCCCTCTTCCCTTATGGTCCCTTAGCCTTGAAGGGATGGAGTATGTTATAATGTCCCATTTATAATGAACACTCCTCAGATAGTTACTCTTTATACTTTGATCAGTTGTGAATTTCTATATTAACTGCCTTCCATTGTACACAGCACCTTCTCTGATGAGGTCCACTAATCTGAGTTTACGGATGCAAGTTTAGAGAGCAGTTTGGTACTATGTTCTTTAAGCAAAATAATAGTAGTATGTTCACTGCTGGGTCTTATGAGCTTCCTCAGCCATAAATTCTTGGCCATGTTCAGAGTATCAAGTATTTGATTTCCCCTGTGGTGGAGGCCTTAAGTACTACTAGGTAGTGTTGGTTATCTCCATGACATCCATGGCACAGTTGCACTGATGGACATATGTTACAAGGCTGGTCATTATTAGAGCATGCCGGGCTCACAGCTGGGTAAGTATGGTGATGACTTTCCTCACCCAGAGGTCTGCATAGCACCTTCCAATACTATGAAAGCTGAGCATCAGGAAAGAAGCTTTCAAATACCTGGTACTGGGTTTTTATTTGGCAACCTGTGACTTTTGGGAGTAACATTAGCCCTGTGCAGCATAACTCCAAATATAATAACATATGTGTACATATACATTTAAAGCTTATAAAATAGCAGATTTCCATGTGTGTTTTCCAAATATCTTTAATGTTAATTATCCTTCTTCTCTCCCTCTCCTCTGCCCTACCACTCCACCCTGCTCCCAACTTGAACCTCCATCCCCGTTCTTCCCCTTTCCCCCTTCATATCACCCTGGGTACTGCCCATTATTATGGTGAGTTTTCCCACCTCAATTAACCTAACAAAGTCCCTCACAAAGTGTGTGTTGTTTCCTTTTCCCTGTCAAGTTGACAATATTAACCATCAGAAATGATATTACCCCTTACTGGATTATAACACAATTTGGATATCAGTTTATATATTGTATATGTATTTTTCTTTCATTGCTTTATTTTTACAATTTGCACTTGGGTTTAACCATTCATATATTATTCTAATAAATCACATGAAATGGTTTGAAAGTCAACATTGTACCTATGTATTAGAACACAGAATGGCAAGTATATTTAGATCACTGAACATTTGAATGCCATAAACTTGAAGGGCAATGAAGATAGAAATTTTAGTCTTTATCTTCTCTATAACCGAAATGGAATAGTTATGGGTGCAGTTGGGGGAATGCCATGTGTCACATTAGTCTAGAATTCCTTCTGTTCTGAAACAAATACCCAGACATTATTTTTAGCTTGAATCATACATAACTTGCAAAGAGCTGTTCTTGGATACTTCCCAAAAGAAAAATGTAAGTATAACTGTAGAAATAGTCTTTCTGATTTTAAAGAAAAAGGCATATCATCATAATTAAATAGAATGACATGGTTTTAATGAACTATAATTTAATTACCAGAAGCTGTATTTGCAGAGCAAGGTTATTTTACACCTTTCTTTAAAGAATTCTGGAAAATATATCCCAAATGCTAATAAACATTTGTGGGAGTAGGTGAACAAATTGATGACCCAAGAGTTGACCTTTGTTCCAGTCCTGTCCCATCTAGTCCAGGTAGGTCCCCTGGATTCACACACTCACCTTTCTGCTCCTGAGTTCCTCAATAATACGATAAATGGAATGAGATGACATTCCACGGACTAGTCTACCAGGGTTTGGTTCTCTTTTTCTTTTACTTCTTTTTTTAGAAGTTTTTTTTTTAACTTAAAGAAAAACTTTATTGAGAATTTCATACATGCATAAAAAGTGTTTTGATCAAATCCATGCCCACTCCCTCCCCTCAAATATCTCCCATAATTCTCCATCACTCTTTTTCTGACAACTTTGTGAACTCTTCTTTCTCTTTCTTTCTTTCTTTCTTTCTTTCTTTCTTTCTTTCTTTCTTTCTTTTCTTTCTTTCAAATGAGACTTTTTGCTACTCTAACATTCCCCCCTCTGAAGAGGTAACCATAAAATCCTTTTAGGGATCAGATAAGGCCTCCCAAATACTTTTGACATTTTTGGCCTTTGGAACAGATTATGTTACTAAGAGACTCAAGGACATTTTGACTTTAGCCAAGAAACTGATGAGTTTTATTTGGAGTTTTTTTTTGTTTTTGTTTTTTTTTTTTTTTCAACCCTAACTGCCTAGCCAATTCCTACTTCCTATTCTTACCACACCATCCTTTGAAGAAGTTACCAAAATTGTCAATAGGGAATCTGGATGCAGACTGCTCTGGCTTCTTCCATGCTGAACAGGGACATAGCATGAGGCAATTGGAGTACCCCTTCAGTGGGTCTATCTGAAAGACTCCCAAATTCCATAGCTCTTATCTCTAGGGGGAAAAGAAAGTCCTTGATGGTGAACAGGGGATGTCAAGGAGAAGGAAAGACAAGAGTAATTAGCATTACAAGTTCTAGGCAGGGAACCAGAAAAAGTCAGAACAGGGCAAATTTCAAATGTTCGTATCAGAGTCCATTGGGATTTCTTGACGAGAGCTTCCAAAAGCATCCCTCTATTGGGTTCCCACTCATTTTTCTTTTGTCTGCAAGGCTGGACTCGAGAATGATAGATTCAGGATTTGTTTTCAGGCACTTTGATAGCAGTTGGAGTGGTTAGAATCAGTATCAGTTCCCTCTCAAAAGGCTTCTAGATAAGGGGAGAAAACAAATTTAGCCATCATTTCAGAACAATAGCTGGTTGTCTCCCTTAGCTACAGGTGGGCACTGTAGTGTTGGAGACCAGGATTTGAAGTCTTACATCTGGGCAGCACTTTCTGCTTAGAAATGAAATCACCTATGATAAATAATTGTCTAACATTTTATATGGACTTAAGCCTAATGTCTGGGAAGTGTAATCCCTTGAACTCTTATAGAGAAATACTGATTACTTTAATCTTTGGTTATACTTTCCTTTTGAGTATTTAAGACCATACAGTTGTCCCAAATAAACTAATTACTTTTACTCTTCAGATCATTGGGGGATCTGTTCCTCAGGGGTCACATGGTCTTGGGAGGAGCCCCTGGCTCCTATCTTTTACCAGTTCCATCTATGTGAAGATAAGTCAAAAGCCCTGCTCGACCATGGATGGTTTCACTTGGAAACAAGGAGAAAATGTTCCCTCTGAGTTGACCCTCTTCTTTGTAGAGTGGATACTGGTTCAAGTCCATCTCGTGGTATCTCCATGGGCTCCCTGAACAGGAGGACAGGTGACTCACTACAGTTATAGGTCATTTTGAGAGATGCTCCATAGTCCCCTGGAAATTAGTCGACCTTGGAGGGCAAGGGGCAAAAACTGTCCTTCAAGTCCCTCTGACCGTATTCGTATAGACCTCAAAGTATGGCTGTTAAACATCCAAGAAAGTTAGTTCTGCCAGTCTGGCACTTTTAATTACCATGTGCTATGTAGATAAAGCTTGGGTAGTTCTTTTTCATATATTAATTTCAACTGACTAGTCTCTCATAAAACTAATTAAACAAGAACATGCTTTAGGGTGCTGAGCAAGTGCCTCAGAAGTGGAAGTCTTCTGCTGAGCTTTCCTTCTGCATAAATCTCTATGCCCTCCTCAGCTCCCTTCTCCAGTGTATGTGACCCTAGTTATCTATTGCTTCCTGTAGACAACTCTTTACCTTGCTTTCATTTCTCTTGAAAACTCCCTACAAAAGGCATCTTTTGTTTTGTTTTGTTTTGTTTTGTTGTTTTGTTTTGTTGACAGGGTCTCCCTGTAGCCCCAGCTGGCCTGGAACTTGTGATGTAGACTAGGCTGGCCTGGATCTCAAGGAGCTCAGTCTATGTCTCTTTCCATAGTACTAAGATTAAAGGTGTGTACAACCACACCTGGCTCAGCTTTCTGCTTTTTTAAAGTGAAACAAAATAATCTAAAAGTTTTACAAATGTGTATCATTTTTTATTGTCCTTAGGACACTTGTCTTGCCCAACTTTAGCAATCACTATTTACCAGGCAAGCGTCTGCTCTGTTATGACTTTGATGGTGTGCACAGGTCTCTAGACATAAAGGTGAAGAAACAGACAGGAGGTCTGCCTTTTATATGCATTCATAGAATTGTCAAATTGCAAGTGTTTGCAAAAGGCACACCTAAGGGGATGGCCTCCTACAGAACAGGCTGCCTCAAGGAAAGGAGCCGAGCCTAGATGTACATATTTCTTTTCAGCCTGAGCATTTAGGATGTGAAGAGGAAGGTGTGTCTGAAAACTGTTGTAGGTAGTACAGAGTGAAAACTGTAACTTACGTGTGCATTAAAATATGATGCTCTCACTGAGTTTCACACAGCTGAGGTCTGATGTTCACACATATGCCTTTTGAGGGACAGTTCATAGATATTGTGGAGAGCCACAGCCTCCGCCGCCATTACAAGATGGCGCCGGTATCCGGACCTTCTTAAAAGTAAACATCCTGCCACACCCATAAGGGGCGTGCACAAGAGCCTGCTTTCCCCCGCCTCCTCCCGTGGCGTGATCTCCAGCAACCAATCCGCTTCATATACGTCACAAATGGGACCTTTGGGGCGTATATAAGCAACAGCTCTCCCACTTCTCGGGGTCTTTGGTCTTCAGTCTTCAAATAAACTGCTGCAGAAGGATCCTGACTTGTCCTCCCGCGTCGTTCTTGCTGGCGAGACGGAAAGCGGTCGGGGACAG
>NW_008341886.1:1065311-1074612 GCF_000622305.1 Nannospalax galili | reverse complement strand
TCTCCAGCAACCAATCCGCTTCTTATACATCATAAATGGGACCTTTGGGGCATATATAAGCAACAGCTCTCCCACTTCTCGTCGTCTTTGGTCTTCAGTCTTCAAATAAACTGCTGCAGAAGGATCCTGACTTGTCCTCCCGCGTCGTTCTTGCTGGCGAGACGGAAAGCGGTCGGGGACAAGATATCTTCAAAATTATTTTTTTCCTTACCAGAATAGACTCTCTCATACTTCCTGGATCCTTGAGGATAGGAACCATTGATGTGACAAGGCATCAAGGATAGCTACTGACTTAGAAATTCCTCCCTCTAAGATCTACGAACATCTACCTACCCATCCATCTACCGACCTAGGTACAGTGTGAATAATGGGTTTGTTTATGGAATTGAGGATTTCTAGGTTAAATAAGTAGGTTAAACTGATGAACCACTAAATTAAATGTTATAAATAAACTCAAGATGACTAATAATGTCTGTTTAACCAGAAAAATAATCTTTTCCTCGGGTATCTGAAGAAGAGTTCTCAATGGGCATTTGAAGCACAGTTGTCAAGAGAAGGGAGGAGACAAATGTTTCAAGGCTACATGGTCTACAAGTTTGTCAGCATTTTGTCTCTTTCAGAGACAAAAATTTGTGACTACATATTCATATTCTTAAAGACTTCCCAACACACAGGGCCAGAGAGGTGGTCATTAGTAAAGGTACCTGCTGTCAAACCCCACAACCTGAATTTTATTCCTGGGAACCACATGGTGGAAAGAAGAACAAATTCATACAAAATGTCCTTTGAGCTTCACACATACCCAGTGGCATGAGCATATGCACACACGCAAACACACACACATATGCACATACGTACGTACACACTATAAATAAATAGATAAAATGTGTGTGTGAGAGAACACAAATTATAAATTGCTGACACAAGTGATTTGGCAATGGTTTTCTTATTAGTAACTGTTGATGAAATTTTCCTTCTGAGTTAAAATTTAAATTATACCTACTACAAAGCTGCATTTAGTGTAAAGAGAAAAAATATAAATGTATCATGGGAGGTACTTTATATAAATATAAATATATTATCAGCACTATTTGTTCTGGTCCACTAAATCAATCCATCATTGTTCATATCAAATTCTTCAGCATATAAACATAATCTCCAAAGAACAAATAAAGAATTACATTGCTAATGCTGTTAATAATAATTTGTTCTTTAGAAGGCAGGGCAAACTTTTCATTCAAAATGATTTTCTAAACAACCTCCCCAGATGATTAAGTATTTAAAGGAATGTTTATTATGCCATTTTAAATTCCTGTGTATATTTTCAATTAATTACACACCCTAATTTTTGTACCACACTTTTTCACATACATAGTGTTTTTGTCCTTTCATTTTACTCGTTCATTGCAGATCAACAACAATCTGCAGTAAAATACGTGAAAATTGTAACTCCAACTACTATGATGCAGAGATATTCTAAGAACTTAGTAACATAAGCAACATAAAAAAGTCATTTGCGATTCAAATAATTATCATCCAGACCATTATGATGGGTTCGTTATACACATTTATCTGTGTTTCTTGTGTGAACACTCCAAGGGAAATAACAATGCTCCCAATTAATTGAAATAATAACTGAGATTAGTCCAGTTAAGCATCAGAGTCTAGAATTAAACTAACAGAATGTCACTGTGAGTCATAAAATATTTTTGTACATTCAGATTAGCTGTTTTCCTTCCTTATTTAATGGTCTATATCAATGAATTTTTTATGATGGTGCAAGAACACAGGTTCATATTTTTTAGGTCAAATGATTAAGTATAAAATAATTTATAGTTGGTTCCTGGGGATTTCTGTTGACAGTGTCTTTTTTAAGTAGCTCTTTTGAATGGCAATTTTCTACCAAATTGCCAATTTCTTCTCCTCCCTGCAGAGTGTTGTAACAGGAAAGATGGAGCCTGGTGGAGCTGATCAGATGCTGCAATGTAAACACACTGGTCATGTTTAACACATGCTCATGGTGATTTAATTTTTTATGAAATATTCCTCTCAGTCAGTATTTAAATAATGGGACAGAGAAGAAAGCCTGTGGAAACTCCATGATCTCACCATCATCATCATCAGCAGCAGCAGCAACATCAATATAAAATATTTATTTCTAAGCCCTCAGAGGATGAAAAAATTCACATAATTTCTTCTCCGCAAGTCTTAAACCTGAAAAAAATTAAATATAAAATATTCAAGAGAACTAAATTATTTTTCAAATAATTAATTCTATTTGTTCTCAAATTGTCATAAATAAGACATCTATGTTAAAGGCTCAGAGAACATCACAGAAAAGAAGGTGAAAACATGTAAGAGCTGGAGGATGTGGCGTGTGTGTGTGTGTGTGTGTGTGTGTGTGTGTGTGTGTGATATGCTGCCTTCTGGACATGACATAACTACTGCAGCTGTGGTCACCTGCACAAGAACAGCAAAAGATCAAGTCAGCCAACATCCAGGCATAAATGTAGGTGATCTCCAGGCCCCACCCCTTACTGGGGAGCTGCACTGGGGAGCTGCAGCACTGAATAGTTGCTGAGGGAGGGAAAATTTTTCTTTATTGAAGACATACATGGTCTCTGGGAGGTTTCCCATGCCTCAGTGGGTGGCCCCACACCCATGCCCATATGAAAGTCCCTAAGCTGGACTTGGTGGGCTATCCAAAGGAAGAAAGAAAGGAAAAAAGAAAGGAAGAAAAGGAAGGAAAGAAAGAGAGAGAGACAGAGAGGAGGGAGCAAAAGAAGGAAGGAAGATGGGGGTGTTGGGATATGAGGGGAAATGGAGGGGAAATGGAGGTACATATGATTGTATTTCATTATATACATGTATGAGATTCTAAAAATTAAAGAAAAATTTAACAAAACACCAAATAGTTCTTACTGGATAGATTAAACTTTGGAAGTATTAAAGAAATGCTTGAAAGTAAATATTATGTTTGAAATGGTATGTGCAAAGTCGTGTAACTTACAAGAGAATAAGAAATTTTAGTATCGGGTTTGATAAACATAGAATAGAATAACATTAAAACATGCACGGGAGGAAAGACTGGATGAATTTTTCTTAGAGAAACAACACACATTAGGTGTTCCAGTGCTGAAAAGGATTTGATGTATTCTTCCAGTATTTCCAAGAGTGGTTTTATAAGGAACTAGTTTTTCAGTTTCTACTGCTAGGATACTGATATTATCATATATAATATCACGTGTAGTGAATCGAAACCGAACCGTGATTTTGAGATTGTGAATGCAAAAGAATGAATCAGTCGCTGTGGAGATTTAACTGGGATAGAAGCATTGATCATAGACGTTATATCATGTAAAGTTATGAAGTCATTTACAGTATTAACCTCAAGGACCTTATATGTTAATTTTAGTAACCGGAAACAAAACAAAGTAAAATATTATTTATAACCTTAAAAATTATTCCTGAATGTTAAGCCTGAGGAACTGTTTGATTTCTGACTTTTACTTGAAAATAAATATATGAAAATACTTCTGTAACTCACATCCAGTGGCAACAGGTACCCCCAATGCCCAGCTCTGTACCTTCTGTCTAGCTATGAGTATGTCTCCACTCATCCATATGTCCTTTACACTGGTCTACTCAAGAAACAAAATTGTTATTCTAGGCACTTGAGAGAATGGATTCATCCAAAAACTCTTGAAGAACCTAGCACTGGGATGTATGGTTTCTGCATGTAGCACTGCCCTCTACTGGGCAAAGAGAAATCTGATGTTGATAATGGATGTCTGATTACTTAAGGCCAGCTTGGAAGAGAGTACATGAAAAGATGACTCTCTGATATTTTCTGACTAAAGAAGCTGAGATATATTATTACAAAATACTGGAACATCAATGTATTAATCTAGACATTTAAACCTATTTTAGCCTGTTTTGAATAAGCTTCTTGTTTGATTTGAATGCGAGAAGTTCTGGATTTTACTTTGTACCATTTGAGATTTAGAACATATGAATGATGGTTGGTGTAGTGTGTATTTAGACAGTTAATTTATTATGAAACAAGTCAATTTTATATTATTTAATGGCTTTTACTTAAATGATACTTGATACCCATGAAGTTAAATATTTATATTTTATTTATTTGTAAATATTTTGTGTATGACCTTAACTAGCCTTAGAATCAGCGGTGGAGCCATCTTATTTTCTCCTATTCTTAATAGAAGAGGTCGATGACAGACTGTGAAGCAGACTGTGAAGCAGACTCCTTTTACCCCTTACTGTGCTACAGTGTACAGGGAGGATTTTAGAATCTAACATTGAAACAAGATGAACTATACAGTAACCCAAAAGACAAAGGTCCACAAAGTCATTGCACTTTCAAACTCTCAATTTGTCATATGGAATAATAATTGACACTATGATTATTTAACTTACTATATTTCATAAACATAAAATCCTGGACAACATGGTCCACATTAGATATCAGAACATGCCTGCTGGCAAAAAAAAAAAAAAACAAACCACTCATAGATAATAGTTTTGTTTCATGATATGTGCTCTGAAGTCCGGATATTTTGAATCTTTCATATCCTGTCAATATTTTTGTGCTTCACCCGAACTTAGAAGATAAACTAAGTGACAGTTCTTTGCTGTATTAACTTGTGGTATCTATGAAAATATTCCTTAGGACTTGTTCAATAGCAAAATGCTTTTTAAGAAATGGGCAAACTAAGGCAGAATTCACACCCTCCTAGCAGATCTTAGGACATAAGAAGGAATTTATTTGCCAAGGAGTGTAAGGGTACTGAGTGCATTACTAGGTCCCAGTGGGCTCTCTCTAAAAATAGTTTCAGTTGTCTCTGCTTACTCCATTCTTAATATAAAATATGCTAACCAAAAAGTGAAAGGCCACAGACCCCTTCAGTATATTTACCAAGGATTGTTAGGAGTAATGACAGTCCAATAAAATTGCATCCTAAGAGGAGCTATAGTGTAAGAGTTCTGGGGAATTTGGACATTAATTATATCAATTTCTTTAAAAGTCATGTGCCTAATTGGGGTAAATTGGAACTTTCTTACATTTTTGTCTATCTTCTGAGCTTTCCTGGGTATGTTTTGAACACTAATCTCCAGTGAACATTCAAAAAGTAAAGACTGTTGTTCCATGACAACCACTCACCCATCACCTATGATGGTTCTCTGTGACCTTCTGGTTAAATATGAAAACCTGCATCTCTGGCATAAACTCTGTAAAATTCTGCTTCTCCAGTCAGTGTGCCCACCATGCATCATATACATATGTGCACACACAGCCAGTCACATTGCAAATCATCTTCTGCTTCATTCAAACAGGAATTCTTGTTTAAAGTACACAGTGACATGGAAATAATTTAATCTTCAGTAAATATCGATATGAAAGGTGACTTTTTCATAAACTCTAACTGAAATTCAATACCTCCTTTATTTACAAAATATAAGTAGGAGACTTTGTAGCATGTAGAATGATCTTTTTTGCATCATATATTTTACTCATTGAAGATTCTCAAATTGTCACTGAGTCATAATTAATTTAAATTGCAGTAATTATCAGAAACAATGCTAGTCTGTTACCTAATGTAGTCATAATAACACACATTCTTCATCATATATTTTTAGTGATTGTATAACTGCATTTATAACTGAATTTCCATGTCATCAGGTTTATTATCACGCCTTACAAATATTACTGTTATTTTTATAGGCATGAAAGAGTACCTCATACCTACGTAACATTTCAGTTGAAAGGATCTAGAAGGATTGTTTAAACTACAACACTTGAAAATGAATGAAAAAACTGAAATAATAAAACAACTGAAAATTGAAACCAAAGGTGAATTATTTTAAAGATTTACTTTTATTTACATGTATGTGTGTTTATGTGTGTGCATGTGACCAAAGAGAACAGAAGAGGGCATTAGATCCTATGCAGCTGGAGTTACAGCTGTCCTACATGAGTGTTAGGAACCAAAGTCAAGTCGTATGGAAGAGCAGCAAGTGCCTAGTCATCTCTCCAGTTCTTCAAGAGTGAAATTTAATAGGCACCAGTGTGTGTGTGTGTGTGTGTGTGTGTGTGTGTGTGTGTGTCTGTGTGCATGTAGATAATATTACCTTAAAAATGAGTGCTGATTTCTGTATATGTATTGTAACCCCCATGGTTGCTCTTGAAGCCAGTAAAGTAATGCATGATTAACAGCATAAGTAAAGAAAAAGCATACTAAAACATGTGATTAATCCAAAGGCAAGAAATGAGGAATAAGGTTTAACCACGCAAGAGAATAGCACAGTGCTAGAAACGCAACAGTAAAGCATCCCCATGGATGAGGCCACAAATGGAAGAGGTAAAGGACAGCAATGAAAGATGGAAGAGGGCCTAGGATGTTCACATAGGCAGTGAGAGGACAGGTGTAGGCAGAATAGGTGTCGGTATGATGACCTCAGAAAAAATAAAGACAATTTGACCTGTTTGGTGTGTGTGTATGCATGATATGCGATTGAATCTAATCCTAATAACAACAGAATTCATATTCTTTGAATGTGCACTGATCATTAGGTAATTAAGATTGATTATATTTAAAAAACAGTTTTTTTGAGACAGGATCTCATGGAGTCCAGGCTGGCCTCGATCTTGTATGTAGCTGAGGATGGTTTTGAAGTTTTGATCCTCCAGCCTCCATCTTCTGGCTGCTGAGATTAGAGGTGTTCAACACCACATCTGGTTTATGTAGTACAAAAAGGTGGAAGGCAGGGTTGTGCGTACTCGGCAAGCACTCTACTAACTGAGACACACCACTGTCCAAATAAATTAAGCTTAAATGATATGAATTCTGTGATAGTAACACGTCAACTCAAACTGAAAGAAGATGGAATAGAAAATCTGAGGAGCCTAATATTTACCACTCATGTTAAACGTATGTTAAGCACAGCCTCATATTTAAACTTTCTGCTTTATAAAGTGCTTCCCCTCTGAGGAATTCTGTGGTCTTCTCTTCTGCAAATTTTCTTCTTTTCTACTGGAAAACTTGGTAAAAGACAGTGGTAATTTCTAATAAACACTGAAGACTTTAAGAAATAAGGAAAGATGAGGCTTGAAGCACATAGGATTAGTGGGCATGGTAGTGCAAGCCTTTAATTTCAGCACTAAGAAGGCAGAGGTAGAGGCAGGTGGATCACTGTGAGATGGAGGCCAGCCTGGTCTACATGATGAGTTCCAGGGCAGCTGGGGCTATGGGTCTACACCTTGTTACCCCCCACCAATGGTGTATTTTGAAGAAAAAAATTGCAAGGCACACCGTACTTTTAAGAAGTGAGGCAGTCAAAATGAACTTTAAAACATGTCAGAATCAAAATAGTATTGGAAAAAGTAAGAGGAACCTAAAAATCATGTGTATCTATGTGGAATATAGTCACTGAAGAAAGAACAGGGTTTCAGTCGATTGATTTACTTTTTCAAGTGCTGATGGAAGAAGGATTACAGCTTCCAGTCTGGCAGATTTGAAATGCCAGCCTTCCAAAGAGACAGATACTAGCCTGTTGAAGTGAAGGAATACAGGAAATCCAGGGAATGCAATCAGACTGGCTTTCAAATCTCACTACACATTAATAAGGCAGCAAGTTGTATTTTATTTGATCATAAATTCTTTTTTTTCAAAGCATATTTACTTAGGTGGGATTGCACATTATCATAAAGATGTCAGTTCTCTGCCTTTTAATTTTTAAATATAATACAATTATGAACAGAATTACAAATAAGCATTCCTGGAATTAAATATTTGACACTAATATTTATATGTAAAAATAAACATGCAGCAATCAACAAGGACACATTGAAAAACAAGAAAACAAGAATAGTGTAAATTAGGCTTCCTAGAGTGTAAAATGTCTTATAAATCTGTAATAAAAAATATGTTTCTGGCACATAAACAAAAAGAATTGTTAAATATTGTTGAATAAAGCAAAAAGATACTAAATCAGCAGTCTTAGTATAGAAATCTAGGCTGTACTTGGGGGGCAGAAGCAGGTGGATAACTGTGAATTTGAGGCCATCCTGGTCTACATAGAAAGTTCCAGGCTAGCTGAGGCTACAGGGAGTCTCTGTCTTAAAAAGACCAAAAAAAAAAAAAAAAAGTAGAAATCTAATCTACTTCATATGAGCCAGTAAAAAAAAATATAAAAAATCTAATCTACTTCATATGAGCCAGTAAAAAAAATATAAAAATATTTCGCCTAAGAAAGTTAAGAGAGGAATTTCATTTGAAGATTTGAAGAAAACCTGAGAAATATTGCATTACTATAACACAAATCTGATTATAAGATTTAATTACATTAAAAAGGTCACATGCATTATCATTATAAAAAATGAAAACGGACAAAATATTTTGAACATATTGCATAAAGTTCTGTTATTTATACTCTATGAAGAATGTTTCAAAATTTAAAAAAATTAACACGAAGCAAGGTGATGGGAAAGTGGGCACTAAACATAAATGATCTGTGTGTCTGTTCACAGACAAGTGCACATACATCCAGATTTGTAGAAAAGGCACAGGCAAGGTAAAATGAATTCACTAATGCAAAGTAATGAGTTAGAATGACGAGATCAACAATATACTTATGGATGCACACTTTTGTACACATTCAGCTTTCAGAATCATGACAGTGTTTGACATTTTACAAACTTAGGACTCAACTGGCCTTAGCAGGTGAAAAGTTAACTGGAAAGAGTCACATCCACTTAAAGAATGCTCAGAAATCAGAAGGAGCAAAGTACTAATATATGTGACTATGTGATAAAGTGAATAATTTCTCATATCAAGTGAAAGCCGGACTGAAAATACAGAAAATTAAAATATTCAGTCTAAGTGGAATGCCCAGCACAAGGGATCTGCAGGACAGAAAGTAGATTTGTGTTTCCTGGAGTCATGGGTGGGAATGAACATTCATACTTTTAATACACTGAAGGGTTGCTTTTAGAAAGGGCATGTTACATAGTTTCACTATGATAATGGTTGTATAATTCCATAATTCAGTGAAAAAACTATTGAATTACACTTATAAAGGACTTTAGGGCTGGGTGTGGTGGTGCACGCCTTTAATTCCAGCACTCAGGAAGCAGAAGCAGGTGGATCTCTGTGAGTTCAAGGCCAGCCTGGTCTACATAGTGAGTTCCAGGACAGCTGGGGCTACAGGGAGACTCTGTCTCAAATAGACCAAAAAAAAAAAAAAAAAAAGGGGCATTTTGGGGGATTGAACAGTATTTGAA
>NW_008341886.1:1057445-1065257 GCF_000622305.1 Nannospalax galili | reverse complement strand
ACCAAAAAAAAAAAAAAAAAAAGTGGGACTTTGGTGGTATGTACAGGTATTTGAAACAAGGGCGGGTTATGAGTTCTAAAGCTATATAAATCAAATGTATACACATGTATATAGAAATTTAAATCAAAAAGGTTTATAAAATGATCCTAAACTTAACATTTATGATGTATCACATCATAAATGGTCCTGGTAGCTCTTGAATAATTTGTACCTTTGGTCATATAGAACTTCAATGTGATATACTTTAAAAAACAAACAAAATTGAATGTTACTTAGTAAATGTTTTATTTGTTAATAATGTGAGACTAGCAATCTTAAAATGACTTATGTGAATAGTATAGTTAATGAAGGCATGACTAGATCAAAGCTTGGGAGCCCATGTTCTTAGCATGTGAGGAGATCACACGCAGGGCCCGAGTCAGGAAAGTGGGGTGCTGGATGCACCAGAGTTAGGTAATTCACGTGTCTGGGTGAGGCTTACTGTTGGACCAGCCATTCTAAATATTGTGCTGAGGTGACATATCTATGCATCCTAAGCGAAGAAGTTTCTCAAGCAGATGACTTAACAAACATTATTACCAAACTTGAAAGAAAGCCCTAAAGTGCCAGAAATGAAGAGAGTAGACCAAGAAGTGGGTGATGACGCTATGAATGTCATTTGAGTCTGGATGTCAGAATGAGTTTCCAGAGTGAAAAGGTATTCTTGAAGGAAGAGACAAGGGGACCCTTGATCCTGCACTGTTAAAGGGTGTAAAATCCTTCCTTACAGATACTCCTCAGTGCCTCTCAGTCATCAGTGCAGAGACTATAGGAATGTTATAAATGAACACAAAGAACCAGCTAGGAAGATTGCCACCAGATAAATCCTTCCATGGAATGGAGAAAATTACCAACTGGAAGAACTGGAAAACTCTAGGTGAGATTTGTTGCACATCAAATTTAAATAGCTGCTGAAAACATGTAGCCCTAATAGTGAGAAAAACAGCTCTGACAAATACCAATGTTCCTTAACTGGCACAAATAAGTAAGTTAAAGGCATTATTAATAAATAAAGTAAATTCATCCCCAAAGTTGAAGGATGAAGATGAAGAACTACCTGTTAATGAGGACTGGAAATTCTACACACCTGTAAAGGAAGATCCGAAATAGGAGACAGGCTTGCTGGTCTACGCCCGCATTCTCAGCAGTTTGGTAGAAGCATGAGGATCAGGAGTTCAGGTCCCTCTGTGGACATACAGTGAATTCCAGGCCTACGTGAGCCACATGAAGCACTGTCTCAAAAAATCAAAACGGGTCTGTAGAGATAGTTCAATGGTTTAGAGCACTGGCTGCTCTCACAGAGGACCAGGTTTGATTCCCAGCACCCACATGGCAGCTAACAACTGTCCATAACTGCAGTTCCAGGGGATTTGATGCCCTTTTCTGACCTCTGTAGGCATTGCGTGTATGGCATGGATGCACTTATACACACTCATATACATAAAATAAAAATATAAAATAGAATTGAAAACAGTATTAAGTAGATAAAGTGATAAAAGAAGGAAGAGCTATCTTACTTAAAATTGCTAAATAAGATTCTCTCAACTTAAAGTTTTAAAATTGTTATTACATTATTTTGCTCATATTTTGGGCAAACATTTGGATTGAAATCTAGCCCACAGTAGAAGCCAGAGTTGGAGAACCCATTTCTAACATGCCTTGCACTGACTGATGTGTCTGACTGAGGGCTGTTTCCCTTTTCTTTCTCTCTCCAAAGTACAGCAGGCCTAATTTCTCAGAGTTCTTGTGATGTAGCAGTGGTTGGTGAGACAGGCTTCCCAAGAGGATGTCTATGGAAAATACCACCTGCCATGGCAGGTGAGGAGAAGGTTCTACATAGCAATACATAGAACTCTCTTGTGTGCAAGCCATAGAGTTATAAATTGTGAAACTCAAAAGTGTGTAAAAGACACAGTAGTGACTAACAGGGCTGTCTTAACTCAACTGGGAGTATCTGAAAAAAATGTAAAAAATTCATTAAAGGCAGTACTCAAGTGATAGAACTTTGACTTTCTTAAGATGTGAAAAAGAATTGATTCTCTGTATCAAAGGGTCACATCCAATATTGAGCAAGATATAAACTATTAAAGACTAGACAGTTTGGGGTGAAACTAAAAAACATCAGAGGCAAGGAGAGACATTAAAAACTTACCTAGAAGAAAGTGCCTAAAACCAAGTTACAACGTAGCGTATGGTCATAGTTTATCAGAGGAATAGAGTTCTGTGGTTGCTGTGGTATCGACAGTAGATTCCAAGAAAATCTGGGAGTTGACTAGTTTTTAAAGCTATGGAGCTGAAGAGTTGTAAACCACTATCAGCCTGAACACATACATGGTTGAACACTAAAGAATATATTATTTTAGCAAAAGTAACAGTCAATACCATATATTTAGAAGTTATAAGGACAAGATGTTTTAAAAGGAGCATTTAAATCATTAAAGCAATTAATCTTTAAAACAGTGTTGGAAAATGCCTATTATTTTCCTCATTTTATATGCAAAAAACCCAATTTAATTAGCAAAGGTAATAGATACTAAATAGAAAAATGAGCATTAAGGGCAAAGCCAATGCCTCAGAATTCTAATGTCTTAAGTGGCACTTAGCTGTCCGCATGAGTGAGCCATTTCCATGACCTCTACACCATGCCTACTTCCTAAGAAGTTAGCTCAAGTTTGTTACATGTGTATCATATACAGGGATGTTGAAACAGGGAGAAAGAATGTCCCCTAGAGGTCTCTTAGTCTCATTCACAAAAGAATTCAAGAATGGACCCAAGGGAAGATTTAGGACAATTAGAATTTTAAGGAAAATCCTTAAGGCAGGTGGACTGATAATCTCTCTAGCTGCTTTGAGGAGGAGAATGGAGGGAAGAAGGAAAAAAAATTCATGAAGCCACGCAGGTTTAGAGTCTGTGGAGGGCAGTCACATGGCTGACCGGCAGCCATATGAATGGAAGAAGAAAGCTTTAGAGAAAAAGTAAAGACAAGCTAGGACAGCATTAAGGAAAGCATGTTTAGAAAAAGGATGTAAAGAAGAAATGGAGAGATTATGCTTTTCTGAAAAACTCAGAAAAAAAATGTTTTTGCCTCTTAGTTTTAGTCAATCTTCCTTTTACACTATCTTAAATTATAATGGCCATGGAAACGGCTTTAATGATTTGACTGAATCAGACTATAGTCTGGGGAACCAGCAATCAGTCCTTCCTTCTCATCAATTATGGACTTTCCAGTGAAGATTTTGAAATTGTTTGGTTTCTCTGTTAGAGTGTGAACTTTTCCTCACAGGCTCATATGTTTGAACACTTGATCCATGGTTGGCGGTGTTTTATCAAAGGTTACAGAACCTCTGCGAGGTGGGGCCTGGCTGCATTAGATGAGTCAGGAAGAAGGGGGTCCTTTGAAGGTATCACCTGGCTTTGATTCTGGTCTGTATCTACCCATTTCCTGTCTGCTCTGTAATTGGAAAGACCACCTCATACCCTCATGTACGTGGGCTGAGCTACTGTTGTTCCTGGACATTCCCTTCTGTGTTGGACTGAACTCCTTTGAGGAATGAGACAATCAAGTCCTCATCTCTTTTAAAAAAGATTTCATTTATTATTATTTTTTAAACCTTTAAAAAATTTTATTTACTATTTTTATTTTGTGTGTATGCATATATTGCCTGCATGTAGGTAAGTGCACCTGTGTCATGTAATGCCCGCAGAGGTCAGAAGAGGCTGTCGGATCCCCTGGGACCGGAGTTATGGACAGTTGTTAGCTGCCATGTGGGTGCTGGGATTTGATCCCTGGTGTTCTGCAAGAACAACCAGTGTTCTTAACCTCCAAGCGATCTCTCCAGTCCCTATTTATTATTTTTTATTTTATGTATATGAGTGTATTGCTTGCACGTAGATAGGTGCACCCATGTTGTGCAATGCCCAAGGAGGTCAGGAGGGGTCATGGGTCATTGCATACCCTGGAACTGGAGATATGGATGGTTCTCAGCTGCCATATGGGTGCTGGGAACCAAACCAGTCCTCTGTAAGAGCAGCCATCTCTCAGCCACTGCTACTAACCATTGAACCATCTCTCCAGCCCTAAACCCTCATATCTTGTGTTGCATATATCATGTAATTTAACTGAGTGCCGAGAAAAAGAAATAAAACATGCTCAGATTAACAATTTATACAATATTAATTGTATCGTCCTAGTGTACTACATCTCACCTATTAGAGAGGAAATGAGAGAATTTAGAAGCATATTAACCTTGTTGAAAATGTACCCCAACTTGCAATGAAATGTTGTAACAGGTTTGGAGCTCTACTCTTGTCCCATGGAGGATGGACATTCCCACATGAGGGTAGTATATTGCCAAAATTGAGCTTACTCATAACTGGTCATAATATTCAAACAGTTTATCAACTGTTTTCTTCTAAGTGGCATACAGGTCATACAAAATAAGATCAGAATGGAATATTAATGCTTTAATAATTTCCTTCTTTCCCTTCATTTTTTATACTTTCTTTTTCTATGGGTCTGGTACATTTCGTCTTTATTCTTTTGAGTTGATTTGAAAATCAATTGCTCTGTGCTTGGAAAAAGCAGTGTGTTACTGATAGAAAGGCTACAATAGGTTTATGTAGTCTCCAAACAGGATCACCTGTAAGACCCACCATTCACTCTTGTATAGCACTTTCCTTGAGATAAAACTTTCTATCTTGGAGGGAAGCTGGGTAATCTCAAACATTCCACCTTGCAGGGAAGCTCCTTAAACTCTGGAAGTAAATAATTAATAGCTCCAAGAACTCCCTAAAATTGACCAGGTTCACTACCCTACCCCACCTCCGTCTTTCCCCAAGGCTGACACCCCCGCCCCCGCCCCAAGACTGAAGAAAGACACTTTCAGACAATCTGAGCTGCCTGGAAGAGCTGGAGATCAACGGAGGTTCCTGGAGAAGGCTCAGACAAGCAGCTCCCTGGAAATAGACACTCTCCAACCTACTGAGCTGCCTGCAGGCTGTACAGAGCCCCAGGTTTCCTGCTTTTCAGGAGCTGTCACTCATGCTGGGGTGGGCTTTGGCAATGCAGCTGTCTTTCAGTCATTTCTTCTACCGTAACCAAACCCTTATCCATCCTCCTGTAAATAACCTCAATGAGAGTCAGTGGTTTACCAAACTGTATTTTGCTGGTATCCTTACTTTGCTTTTCCTTATCTAAGGTGAATGGATGTTTGTTCTCATGTGTTGGGAATATTGTCACCCGACTCTCATCTCTGATCTTTTCCTCTGGCCTAACTTCATTCATTACAGTTCATACCTGTTAGTGTTGGCCTGTCTGTTGTCATTTGGTGTTTGTTTCTTGAACATGAATGAAAAGCAATAAATAATTGCTGAATGAATGAAAATAGTCTGAGAAATGTGCACACTACTTTTAGATATGTTGAGTGGAGGGAAAATATAACCAGGGTTCTGGGAAGAAAAGAAGATTCTGGCTCTAGCTCTATGTCCAATTAACTTGCTGTTCAATTGTGGCATTTTGCAGCCATGTGGGGTTTTATAAATCTATTCTATGGAAGTAACATCAGCTTCTTGCCTGTGTCTGCTGGAGCTAATCTGATTTCCAGGAGCTATCAACTAGAGTCTTGGGTATGGGGCGGGATCCCAGAAAACAGGGGCAGAGGTACAGTGGCCAGAGTGGGGCTGGTGTTGGTGTTCTGGCACTGCTTGTTCCAACAGAATCATTCCAACCATAATCTGTTCATTTGATGTACCACTTTCATCTCAGAATACCTTTACTACCCCAAAGCTGACTAAGGTACGTGAGTGCCCTGCGGAAAACAGCTGCTCTCCTTGTGACCTCACTTCCTCTTCTACATCTCTGCTGTTAGAAAGGCAGCCCAAGAAATGTCTCCACTTCACCAGTGGCAACTACAAGTCCAATGTGGCCAGGCCTACATAAAATCTGCTAATTCTCCACCATATTGTATTGGTACAGTAAAGGCTGAGAATTCCACAGTTGATTGGTTTGAAGGGCATGTGAAGTGTTTGACAGATGAGGAAGGTCAAAGTTAAATCTGCTAGACTTTGACGTATGAGATGGAGACAGATACCATTCAATTTGACACATTATTTTTAATGTGGCTTAAGGTATATGAACACTTAAATCTCTATCCTGAAATTAGACACAGGGCTTACCTAGAGGTAACAATGAGATGTGGAATAAAGATTCATTCTTCATTTGGTTCTGCAGTCTTTAAGGCCATAAAATAATTAGATAATATTAATGAATTTTAACATCTTGTTCATGTATACATCTGACCAGACCAGTCATTACCACAAATCCTCAATATATTGTTTTAACACTAAAAATTTAATTGATCTATCAATAGTTCCTTATCTTCACATTTTAAAGCTACAGCTGTTCTCCTGAATTGAATTTTTTATTTCCTTCTCTCTGTGGCTTTAATGTTGACATGATATCTGACCTTTATATGGTAACAGACATGTGCCAAAATGATGGATTGGAATCCACACTTTAATCCATCCATCATGAATAAGCCTTAACTTGGAAAGTCAAATGGCAAGCATTTCCCATCATCAGTTATCACTCAACCAGGGTGTCAGATTTATTTAGCTAAACTGGTCCAAAAGAGTAGAAATTCATTTGATCTCAATAAATTTCAAAACTTCTGCTTTTTAAATTTCCCCATGTACTGAGTATTTTTTATAACTTCAATACTGGTTTCGAGTCCTGAGCTTGAAAGAGCGTTTTTTTCTGCAGGAAAAGTTTTCCAAGTGCCTTGATGCACAAAAAACTTTTAAAACATAGACACTGCCTGGAAAGGTCTGTCCATGTGTTACACACTGATGCTTACATATTCTGAGAGCTAGTATAGTCACTGTAATCTTGATAAACAGAGTTTTCTTTCTCCATCTTAGGAAACCTACACAGGAATAACCAGGCCACACTGATCCAAAGCTACTGTGTGAAGGACCACTCACTCTTGCTTCTGACCCAAATGTTCTCTATGTATTTGACTGTATCCTGTGTTTGTGTATTTATGCTTTGATTCATAGTAGTGTTTCATGTTATGGAATTGATTTGCATTGAATACAATTCAAATATAAATAAAAGTCATGAATGACTGAAAGAGGGAGAAAGATTAATAAAATAGTACTACTGAATACTTAGTATGTATTGGGTACATTTCAGACTCACATGCATAACCACAGTGGTAATCACAACTGTTTGAGGCAGTAATAACATTGTCCTCTTGATTTGAAAACTCTGAGGCAGATAGAGGTAAACTATGTTCCAGGAGACACAGCACTTAAGGAGGAGTTGAGGCAGGCAGTGGAGCTGTGAACCTGGACTGGCAACCAATTTGTCCCTGTAAGTGGGAGGTATAAGGAGATGACCTCCCAATCTTTAATTCAATCCTATTTTAACATGATGTGTTTCCTAATGCTTGTAAGTGGTAGTAAATAAAATAATATGGAAGATATAATCCATAGACATTCAAATGCCTAAAATAGCAGGAATCTCAACCAGGATGTATCTGAAGTAAATATTTGATAGAGATAGCACACTCTTCAAAATGAAATCCACTTAATTAAGAAATGAGAACCCACTACTATACTCAGGCCTCTTGGGGTAAGTCTATAGCGCAGCTCTCCGCGCCGGGACTCCCTAAGCCTCATTCACCCTTCCACCCCACCCCCCCCCCTGCCCCCCCCCCCCCCCCCCCCCCCCCCCCCCCCCCCCCCCTCCCCCCCCCCCCCCCCCCCCCCCC
>NW_008341886.1:1013224-1051611 GCF_000622305.1 Nannospalax galili | reverse complement strand
CCACAATATCCAATATCTAAGGATTTACCCTTCTATCGCACGGATTCAAGTAGCATCAATTTGCTCATTCTCTTTCTTTCTAAGCAGCAAGCATATTGAGTGCAGAGATAATTAAGAAATATAAACGAGTTAGCAATCCGCTTCTAAGTATGTTGTTATTAAATAAATCATTTTTAAAAATTTAAAAAAATAATAATAAAAAAAAAAAGAAATGAGAACCCACAATATCTAAGGATTTACCCTTCTATCGCACGGATTCAAGTAGCATCAATTTGCTCATTCTCTTTCTTTCTAAGCAGCAAGCATATTGAGTGCAGAGATAATTAAGAAATATAAACGAGTCTTGAGATAGCAATCCGTTTATTTTCCTTGCGGGTTAAACATTAGTCTAATGCTGCCTGAGCCTTAATGTTTTTTAGGTCCTCACTGAGTAACAGATCCTTTTTTCATCCTGTTGTACAGTTTTCTGTCTTTAATCATGACAATCTTATTCGTGACTTTTTTCAAGTGATCCAGCATGCACTGCTTCCTGTCACCAAACACATCCAACCCACCACTGTGTCTGTCCTGAATTACCATTGTGTTTCTTCATATTCACACTTGCCCCCTTAGACAGTGATATTTAAAACCTGCAATTCTTCACACTTCTTCATAGGAAGGTGTCCCCAGACATAAAACTGTGTCGTAAAAATTCTTCAATATGGCAGTTTGTATACATTCAGAAATGAGCAAGCTTATCCAGGGAATGTAATAGAGAGGCCAAGAGTGGCACAGAAGTCTAAAACAAAACAGATTTGAGCATTCACATCAGCTATGGAAAGAGAATGGTCTATGGAGAATGCTGGGACAGTTAGTAACTCACTTGGAAAACAACGAAATTAGAAATCTTTTTAAATATATGCAAGAATACTTTTAAGAAATTGAAAACTGAAGTGTTAAAAGCAAAACTTATAGAACTTTGTATAACAGAAAGATCGGGGACGGGCTCGTGGGATAATTCTAAGAGCAAGTGACAAAAAAGGAAGCAATGAAGGAAACGGTGATTAATATTTGTTAGGTCAAGAACTTAAAACCATCCAAAAAGGAGACAATTCTATAGTCTAAATGGTTGAGTCCACACAAAATTGATGTATTGAAACCTCACGCCTAAAGTGAGGCTATTAGGAGATGGAGCCTTTAGCGGTTATTAGGTCATGCAGATGGAGCCTTCATGAATGGGGCTACAACTCTGTAGAAAGGGAACCACAGAAAACCTTGACACTTTAGACATTTGAAGACACAGTAAAAGATTGTATTCTGGGAAGAGACCTCTCAGTATATAGCATAATTTTCCACCACCCATTCTTTGAGAAAATTGGATTTCTGATGTTTATAAAGTACCTGTTTATAAAGAGATGACTGTGGAGTTAAAAATGCGTGTTACTGTGGCAGAGCTCGGTTTGCTCTCAACAAACCTATCAGGTGACTAACGGCCACCTGTAATTCTAGACCCAAGGGGGCTCAGATGACTTTGACCTCTGTGGGTCCTGCACACATGTGGGCATACCCATACACAGACATGCAGGCACACATACAGTGAAAAATAATAAAAATAAATATTTAGGGGCTGGAGAGATGCCTCAGTGGTTAAGAGCACTGACTGCTCTTGCAGAGGACCCACCTTCGATTACCATTACCCATGTTGGGGCTTACGACCTTCCATAACTCCAGTTCTAGGGGATCTGATGCCCTCTTCTGGCCTCTGCAGGCATTTCATGACTCAGGTGCACTTACATACATGTACTTATACACATAAAATAAAATAATAAGTACAAAAATAAATCTTTAAATCAATAAAGAATATTGAGCTGGAGAGATGGCTCAGCCATTAAGAGCACCGACTGTCTTGCAGAGGACTAGGAACCATTTTTCAGCAATCACATGATGGCTAACAAGCATCCATAACTACAGTTCCAGGGGATCTGGCATCCTCTCTGGCTTCTGCAGCAAAATACTTATATCTAAAATGAAAACTAAGAGACTGGAGCGCACAGTTTGTGGTGTTTTATTATAGAAGCTGAATGTAACTGGGAAACAAATCATGCTATTCATTAAACCCAAACTACTTAGTATTATAAGTGAAAAGACTGACTACAACTGGGTCGTTCTTATGATTGTGTTCATATGATGATGATAGAAATAAATTAGAACACATCCTTTGGAATATGATTTGTCAACATCTAGCAAATTTCAAAATATGCATTGTTTCAGAACTCAGTATATTACCCTCAGCCACACTATTACCTAAACTACCTAGATAATTGCACAAAATGTTCTTAGTGTTATTGCCAATAACAGCAAAAATAAATAACCCACGGTGCCATTCTCTCATCTACTGTCCTCCAGAAATTGTCACAGGCACTCCAGAACAATCATGTGGACCATTTGTGAGCAGTCATGACCTCAGGCACATTTCCTTCCTAATAGTTACAATGGCCTGTAATTTTTTATTCATTTGGTTGATTGTTGAGTAATTTTTTCTGACTTCATATGTCATAAGTTCATGACTATCAAAATTCTCATGGACAGTTCTGCCTTCTGTGTCAACACAATCAAACCACTGATGTATTTTGCAATTCAAATCAGTATGGCCTTAATATTTTTCTAAAAAAATCTATAATTTCTCTAGATATTACATAGAACAGAAAAAGTGATGAAATACTGACTTTCCCATGCTTAATTTATAAGGAAAGTAAGTTGTTCCAGTGAAAGTGACTTAGAAATAGAACACGGAAATACTAAAAGGAAAATCCAGTCCTCTTGGAGAAAGCAGTTCTCCAGCCCAAAGATGCTTGAGATTTGTAGTGGGGCACATGGTGAAAATCATAGACACAGAAGTGTGCTTTCTTCATGTATGTGCATATACATGATTATATATATATATATGAAACCCAAGCTGACTTTGAACTCACTACGTAGCTGAGGATCACTTTTAACTCTTGATCTTCATGCTCTTATCCAAGTGCCTGGATTACAGGCTTGCTCTATCATGCTCAGTTTATGCTGTGCTTGGGATCAAACCTAGGACTTGAGCTATACAAGCATGCAAGGAGCTGAGCTACATTGCCAGCCTCCTGAATGTATTTTTTTAGATTATATTTAATTGTTAGAGAACAGTTTGGTGAATATTGTGAATTTCCTTTTCTTTTGTCTACTCTTCAGTTGAAATTATTTTTGGAATGATTCATATCTTTTAAGAGAGATATTACTAGCACTCAGGAGGCAGAGGCAGGTGGATGTCTGTGAGATCGAGGCCGAGGCCAACCTGGTCTTAGTGAGTTCCATGCCAACTGAGGCTATAGAGAGATCCATATTCAAAAAAAAGAAAAGAAAAGAAAAGAAAAGAAAGAAAGAAGGAAAGAAAGAAGGACACCCACATAGTCAGCCAGTGAGAAAAAAACTGCTGTGTTCTAGGGGGGAAGTGATAAGAAGTGGAATTATTTTATGTGACAGATTCATACATGTTGCATTTATATCTGATGAAAATACTCCTCCCAGAGTTTCTGAGGAGACTTCACAAGCTACTCACTGCTCACTATAAGTAATTAGAGTAACAAACATTCAAATAATAAGTATCTATCTGTAAATTATAATTCCAATACTATTTCATAAGAAGGCATGGAAAGTATTATCGATGGCCATGATGAGGTGTTAGTTTATACACCTGCCTTTAAATTCTCTTTGAATACTTTTCTAATGACACAGAAATGAAGGTGAATTCAAGCATAAATGCTTTTGTATAATCTTGATGACAAGCAGTATACAAATAGAAATTTGTTGCTGTATTAATGACTTTCTCTAAATTCTCAGTAAGTTATTCACTCTCCATTTATTAACTTAAATGTTCACTTTTAATTCACAATAGGATATTCCTAGATATGACATTAATAAATTAAAACTAGTCAGTAATAGTCTAGAATAAATTAATTCATATAATTGCTATTACAGTGTAGATGAGGAAATGACACTGATTCAGTACTAACAAGAAATTTTATGAATAAACTTATAATCTGTGTGATTCAGCATTCTACATTCAAATAATATTTATGCAAATAATTTTCATCTGAAACTCTGAAATTAATCATGTCAATTCTTTTCAGAAGAAAAAATATAATTATTCTTGAGAGAAATTATTGAAATAATCTCTGACAAAATTTTAGTGACTATTACAATGTGTTCCATGGAAAAAGGCTTGCCAAGTTCATTCCATTATTCAGAACTACATGAAACCTATGAAGGATTTGAGTGTTCCTAAATGGAGTGTTGGGCAGTAGGTTGGAGTTATAAGCTAGAGTCCAGAATGAAAACTTGGCAAATGGATGAACTATTTGACTTCAGAGAGCAACTTTTCTCAAACCTTAGTTTATTTTGTTTTATAATTTAAGTGTACTGAATTTACTTCATTTCTACCCCTTCCCTGTTCAACTCCTCCCATGTCCCCCATTCCCACTCTTCTTTATTATTGTTACATATATAAATATCTGTGTATGTATGTAAATATGTATATAAACAACCTACTGGGTCCATTATTGTGGCTCATACGTACATGGGTTTAGGGCTGAGCACTTGGACTGGATAACCTATCAGGCAAATGATCCTGAGAAGGTTGGTTCTCTCTCTCAGCAGCCATTGATTACTTATAACTCTTCATCTATATGTGGGTGGATCCTTGTGAAACAACCCCCATTCACACTGGCCTGTCAACTGGTGTTGCCATCATGCAGGTCTTGTTTAGGTAACCATAGTGTTGAGATTTCATGTATACAGCATCCCTGTCATGTTTAAAAGCTACTATCTGGCAGCAGATATCTTTTTCCTGTGACTCTTACAACTTTTCCATCCCCTCTTTCATGATGTTCCCAGAGCCTTAGGCTTAGGGGTTGTGTTATAGATGTGTCAGTTAGGGCTGGGCACTATGGGGCCACATTTTTTCTCTGCATTTTGAGTAGTTGTGACTCTCTGTAATAATATCCGTATGCTGCAAATCAGAAGTTTCTTTGATGAGGAGTGAGAGCTACATTGATATCTTATATTTTCATATCTTAGAAAAGTGAATAATAATATTTCTTATGTCATCAGGTTTTTGTGAATTTTATCAGCAAATATTTAGCCTAGAACCTACCAGAAGGCATGTGGTATCTGTTGATAATGATGACACCTTCCTCATATCTGGTACAGCAGACTGACTTGCTAACCAGGGGATTTGTAATTAATATGCTGCCTGTTGTAGCAGGCCCTTACTTGTGATAGATAGGTCTGCAACTTAAGCAACAGTTATAGCATCATTACTCCAATAATAACTTGTAAAGAATGGATATAAAATTTTCTATACTTCATTCCAATTTCTAACTGACAATAGCAATTTTAGTCCTCTGTAAAAGAATACTAAACATCTGAACTTTTACTAATTTTCCTCCTTTAATAAGTTTGTGTTTAGTTAATTTTAGCATTTTGAACTCTCATTTATAAGGAGTCATTGACTTGTGTTAGGATTGAAATTTAGCAGCACTGGGTGGAGAGTGTCAAAGTATAAACTATTTCTCCTTCAATGCCAGTCTTGTTTGAAAAGGGAAAATTCCTGAACATTTGCATTCAATTTAATTAGACTAAAGTGATACTCAATGTGGACTTTGTCACAAATTGAAGAACATGAAATTCAAAATTGACATTATACAAAGAATTCTTATAATATGATGTTAAATTATACGTACTCAAATAGTAATATGAATAACAATTTGAAATTCTCTTCATAAAAATACTACCCTGGTTTCTTTAAAATGCAGATTCCATCCTAAAAATTAAAAAATTCTCTGAACCGACAATTAGTGTCTCTTTGTGTATACATAGAGACATGTAGATTCTTTTCCACAATAATTCAAAATAAATAACAGCAGATAACTATGTTTAATACAGTAGTATTACCAGACTCCCTCTCAGATTCCCCGAATTGTTCAAAATGAAGATAACATCCTGAAACTGTAAGTGAAGTATTTTTGAATCCTGCTTCCTCAATGGCATGCCAAATCATACTTGTTTTTACTCTTGATATCAAATTTCATTGCTACTAGATCTGAATTATACAAAAGGATGATTCTGCATGACTTTTTCTTACATGTGTGTAATAAACTTTCTTCATATTCATTCTGCATTTCCTTATGCTATACCACTCTTTCCTTTATCCTTCCCAGATATTCCCTTCTACATTCTGCTTTCCCATTATTATGGCATTATACTCTTAAGTTATGGGGACCAGACCTTAAACCCAAGCATAAAGTGGTTGATTACTCCCATGGCATTTGTGCCCCTATTACACCAGTGGACGTGTCTTATCAGGCTGGTCTTTATTGATCACAAGACTGGTAGCCAAATAAAGCTGATGATTGCTTTTTTGTTCAGTAGCATGCACAGTACTTTCCTGCATTATAAAAGCTAGCCAGTGATGAGACTGCAAGGTCAGTTCCAGCTGGATTTCTCCATGTTCTATGTCTCAAGCATGTGTTATTTTCAACAATAGATTCTTACTGTCAAGTTCTAGAGGGTAATCAAGAACAATAGCAATTGTCTCTAATGTTTGAGGTCTATGGGATCTCATTGGCCAAGAACTCCTATGAGGTAAGTCATTTCTGGAACTGGGCTTTAATTTATTAGCCTATGGTTTCTAATAGGACATTTTTGCTCCAGAATATGCTAACTACATTTAAACTCTTTTCACGCATGTGTATGTATATATTTTAGGAAGTTCCTACAGTAGTATGTGCAGGGGCCTGAGGCCAAGGACAGGGCAAGATGGCGCATAGAAGAAACGGCCGGGGCATGAACAGACTTGTTTTGAAGAATCACTGATTGGCTCCTGTCATTTCCATGCATCTTGGCAGTGCATGATCACTTAGTAAACACTATGCTGTGCTATGGGGGGGAGACTGCATGCTCAAGTTGACCTTTAACATAATTGGACACTTGGTTGGGGAGGGGATTTTCCTTCGTGGTTTTTGCCTTCATAAGCCCTGCAGTGCCTACGATAAACGAGTTCCTGCTTGGCTGGCTCCCTGTCGCATCTGATTGTCTCCCGGGGAGGCTGTGGGTAATGGGCAGACAGCTCACCTCCCTTTCCCCGGCTCCTGTGTTGCGGCAGGACCCCTGACAGTATGTTTCTAAATAACATTTAAAAAAGATGTGTAAGTTTTCCCTCCCCATGTTCCTTCTTTTACTTTTCCCACCCTCTCCTAATCCAATTTAACCCTTCCTGCTCATTATTCCCCTTTACCTATTTTTACCACTGGATTCCATCTTCTATCCCTTGAAAGCTCCACAAGATGAAATCCACTGTTATCAGTGTCAAGAACCCTTGGCTAAACAAATAATAAGTCTGAGGGGAAGAATCTACTATATTAGTCTGCTGAATTGACATAGTAGTAACTGACTCCTAATGACTTATGGTTGTACCCAACTCTCAACCCTCATCAGAAAAGCTTCTTTTGGTCGGTAGATGACGACTAACACAGAGTTCAACAACTGGCCAAAGAGCAGAGAATAACAGAGTTGGAATGCTCAGCCCCAAACTGGACACATATCCTTCCCTACCCTCCCAAGGCTCAGGAATCATCACAGAAGTGGGTATGGAAAGTTTTCACACCAAGACACAGTAGATGACCACAAGGAAACTGTGTTTCCTGAACACAACAGGGGCTCTCTGTCTCTAAGAGTAAGATAGAGTTAAAGATGGCCCTAAAAGAAAGCCAAAGCAAAATAACAGAATGTGTATGTAGAAGTTGAATTGCAGATGTGCCACTTGGGGCTGGGAATCTCATAGACAATTATTCTCTGCATTTGATGAGTTGTGGAACTCTATAATTTCCATCTGTTGCAAAAAGAAGCATTATTGATGAATTATGAGAGGTAAACTTGTCTGTAAATATAAGGATACATATTTGGAATACAGTGGGAAATTACGTTGGCCTAGGGACATGGCAAAATAGGTTTTTCTCTAGGATCTATGACCATGCCAGCCATGTGTATTTGACCATGTTTACAATACCACACATGCGTTCCCTCCAACTGAGCAGGCCTTAAGTCCTCTACACCTAAGACTCAGAGAACATAGCAGAACATCGGGAAGAGAATATTAATGCATCTCTCAACTCTCACCAGGGAAGCTTCCTCATGCAACAGATGGTGATTAACCCAGAGAGTCACAGCTGGCCAAAGTACAGAGAATAGAGACTTTGGAATGCTTGTTCCTGGCTAGGGTACCTATAGCAAATCTCTTCCACCCAGTTCTCAGGGACCAGTGTGGAAGAAGGGTCAAAAGACTGTAAGATCCAAGGGGTGGTGGATGACCACAAAGAAACAGAATTTTATAGGCAGCTGGGAAGTTGCTCATATAAACCTACAGCATATGGGGACAGCATGCACAAGACACATGTGGATGGCTCCAGTGGATGGACTCACACTGAGAGACATTTGGGGACACAAATTTGACTTAATAGGCTGTAACATGTATGAGAGAATACGTGAAATCCAGTGGGGCACTCTGGAGGGCTATGGATATGTTCTAAATGTGATGAAGATGTATACAATTGTCAAAAATTCAATTAGTTCTTTTTTTTTTTTTAAATTTTGTAAAAAAATCCCTGATGGGCATAGTGGTGCATGCCTTTAATCCCAGCACTCTGGAGGCAGAGGCAGGTAGATCAATGTGAGCTCAAGGCCAGCCTGGTCTACATAGTGAGTTCCAGGACAGCTGGGGCTACAGGGAGACCCTGTCTCAAAAACGCCAAAAAAAAAAAAAAAAAAAAAAAAAAAGAATCCCAGCATTCTTGAGGCAGAAGCAGGAAGTTCTCTGTGAGTTCGAGTTTGAGGATAGCCTGGTCTTCATCGTCTGTTCTAGGTCATCCAGGGCTATGTAGCAAGACACTGTCTCATAAAAGCCAAGAAAGAACAACACAATAAAAACATCAACAAAAGCCCTAACCATAAGAAAATGAAGGAAACAACAAAACAAAAACCTAAAATATAAATGACGAAGAGAAGGTTATCGTGCCTGCCCCCTCTGTGGAAGGGTAGCAAGCAAATTTGTGAAGCATTCTGTAAATTTTTTTATTTATTTTTATTTTATATGTATGAGTGTCATGGCTGCATGTGTGTTAGTGTAAGTGCACCCATGTCATGCAGTGCCTGCCGAGGACAGAGAAGAGGAGAACGCATCAGATACCCTGGAACTGGAGTTACAGACAGTTGTTAGCTGCCATCTGGGTACTGGGATTCAAACCTAGGTCTTTTCAAGAGCAGCCAGTGCTCTTACCTGCTGAACCATGTCTCCAGCCCTGTATTCTGTAATTTTAAAATGAATGGTACTGGAAAAAAAATCATATGGAGTAAGGTCACCCAGGCCCAGAAAGATAATGACATCACCTTGGTTACTCTCATATGTAGATCCTGGATTCAAATATTTTTCTTTGTATATTTAACCTGGGGTGCATGTGGAAACCTGAAGCTGGATATAGGTCATTGGGGGTGGGCATGTTAAAGGAGGAGAGATTGTGAAATTAAGAAAAATGAAAGTAGATATGGGAGATTCGAGGGGTGGAAAGTTTCAAGTAAACAGGTGAGTAGAAAAGAGGGAATGTGGGAAGGTATAATCAAATGAAGGGCAAGCAAAAGCTCTATGAAATATACAATGTTACAACCCAAGAAAAACAGTTCATTATATAGAACACAGGTGCAAAGAAAGAATGAAGGTAGGGGGATATTCCAGGTTAAAGGTTGAAGTGGAGATGTGTTGGAGACAGGCTTGAGTCTAGGGTGATATTGCAACTGTCAAGGTCAAGGAATCCTGGCTCTGTATTCTGAAACCCAGTATGCTAATGAGGCATCCTACCCTCTATTCTGTGATAGGACGTTAAATCTGTTATGCTAATAGGATGCTAAGTCTGTTATGCTAATGATGTATCCTACTTGCTGTGCTGTGATTGGACCACTACCACTATATAAGCTTGTGCCTTCCTGCAATAAAGCAGACCTGTGTCACTGAACCTGGTCTCCTGTGTCTGAATGCGGCTCCACTGACACAGTCTCCTCACCAGCCCTGGGGTCCGGACCAGGCAGAAGCAGCTACGACAGGAGGCAGCACAGGGCAAGCAGAAGAGCTTCCTCAGCACCAGGCAAGCAGAAGAGTGGCCTCAGCCCAGGGCGAGTGGAGGAGCAGCCTCAACTCCCATGAGAATGAAGAAGCAGCACCCATGAGAACAGAGGAGTGGCTGCCACATTCAGACACAGGAAACCAGGGTCAGTGACACAGGTCTGCTTTATTGCAGGAAGGCACAAGCTTATATAGGGGTAGTGGTCCAATCACAGCACAGCAAGTAGGATACCTCATTAGCATAACAGATTTAGCATCCTATCACAGTACAACAAGTAGGATACCTTATTAGCATCATCCTATTAGCATAACCAACAACGTCCTATCACAGAATAGAGGGTAGGATGCCTCATTAGCATACTGGGTTTCAGAATACAGAGCCAGGATTCCTGGACCCTGACAGTTGCAATATCATCCTAGACTCAAGACTGTCTCCCACAGAGATGGGTGAGAGGAGAGGGTAGGGGATGGGGTTATCCCAAACTAAGGATGGAAGAAAAGGCCTTATGGAAATATACTAGTTTTAATCTAATAAAAAATTATACATCTTTAAAAAGGATTTTGAACAGAAATACCCTGCATGGATTGTGACTAACACCTCCTCCATAAAACATTAATTATTTGATGAAAATCTCTCTTCCAGGCATGAGTCAACTCCCTATGAGTTATTGGTCAGGGTTAGTCCAGAGTCACCACAAATAACACAGGATTTGCCATTGTTCTTGGTTCCCCACCAAAATTGCTTGGTAAGTCCCTGATGACATCATTAACTTAGGATGGAGGATATAGAGAAATCAGCCTAGATCTGATAAGGAAACCTTATCCTGGCTGGCTAGCTTACACAGGGCTAGAAGGTCATAGGTAGCTTTTGATTAGCATGCTTCGTTCATCTCAGGAATTCTTGAAACTCCATCACCATTATGATAATGGAGAAGCCCTAATACTTGGTCTCAAAACGTTCTCACTATGAAGTGCTTTCTGATCCAAAAGCCAGATTAAGCCCTGTCCTTTATGTTGCTTCAGTGAGCACCGTGGCACTCAATTTTACTTAGAAGCACATTGCAAGTTACTATGTATCAGTTGCAACAATAGAGTTTGTGCTTCCTGATAGGAAATTCTTTCTTTTATCTAGGGTTCAGCATTGTAAATTTTATCAAGCATTAAGTCACTATTATTTTTTTATTTCAGTCCTCCTTAGAAATATAAATTAAAAGTTTGGCATATCAAGTAAAAGATGATTTATTTTAAAGAAGAAAATAAGCAAGTGCTTTCTGTAGTTGTTACAAAACCAAAGTTAATGAATCAAATATACCAACTCAAGCCATGTTCCACAAGATATTGGACAAAAATTTCCCAATCTATTTTCTCCAAGCTCTTCTCTTCTTCACACAACTGGGAAGCCTGTAAAATTTAGCTTAATTTGCCTTTGCACAGCAGGAGTACAAAAGCAAGTCCAGTAACTTGCAGAGCAAAAATGGTCTCATGCACTCCTTTAGGAGCCCTTAGATTATAAACTTTCATACATTCCAATTTATGATTGAAATCTAAGTTTGACTTGATATGGTTTTAAAACTTCTTATTTAATATATTTCATCTAAATGTTTTTGGAATGAAAACGTGTTTCATAAAAGATATCATTTTAGATGATCTCATCAAGTAGCTACTATGGAAAAAGCATTTATAAGGAAATGTAGACTAGAAAACATTAATTTTTGCAATCTCATAACTTAATCACTTTTACTAATTACACTCATATGATTCACATTTTTATTTAGCTTCATCTAAAAAATTGTCATTAAAATTGTTGAAAAAGGAATGATTATTCCTTCTTATTTTATTTTGACATATCAAGTCAACAGTATTCTATTTTTAAAATTTGTTTTTATTGAGTTTTTGTGTATTTCCTATATAACATCTTAAACAATCTTAATCATATTTATGCCCCTGTACCTGCAGGCACCCTCCCATAACCCCCCGAATTGAGCCCATATATACTCTATCATCCCTAGGGCCCACTGTGTCATCATTGTTCTTTTGAAGAGGCAGATAATGCTCAATGTCCATTATTTGAAAATATCTATGTAAGCTAAAACATTCATATAAGACATGATCAAATTAATTTTTTGACTATAAAATAGTCATTCAATGTGTTTTTCTTAATAAAGACCATTTTACAATTGAACATATATAATCATGTATATATGTTCATTTTACATTTGAACACAGATTATAAAATCATTACAAAGCACACAGCACTATGAAGTGGTTGATCGGATAATTTTAACTTCACAACTTGTTTTGGAAATGTCAGTGGGCATAAGTACACCATGAAAAGACATGGCTTTTAAGCAAAGGTGTGACAAACTGCATGACTAGATATACCTTAGTCTTCTGGAAGACCATCCATTATACAGTATCAATAATTTTGATACCTTCAACATTAGCTTTTCTTATGAATTTGGAAGTATGTTTAGTCTTCTAAAACACAAATTGCATGCAAATTAGAATAGTTTTACTTCATAAGAAAAAGAAAATTGAAAGATTAGGGACCACAGATTAAATTTCACTTAAAAACTGGACAATATTCAAATTAGGTTATTTTCTAAATTTTTATTTATGCAGAAGACATAAACATATAAAACTTAGATATTAATATTTTATCACACCATAGTAATGTATATATATATATTTTTTTTTTTGGTTCACAAACTTTTTTTTCTTCATATAAGCTATGATTCGGATGTTTGAAAGTTTTTCTTTAAATTCCTTTGTTAAAAATATCAGAAGGAACATTGCTGGGGAATGAACCTTTTAAGGTTAGATAAGATACACACACTGGTCCTAATGTCTTAGGAGTAACCAATAAATTTTTGACTGGACTTTAAGTCTACTTCACAAGATGGGGCCCATATCTGACACTGACATCAGGCCAATGAACCTGTGGCTAAAAAGATGACAGGCCGTAGGGGAGAGCCTACTACTACTATTCTGTTAAATATTCATAGTATTAAACTTACTCCTAATGACTTATTGTTATATCCATAGATCAATGCATCTCTGAATTCTCACATGGGTTTCCTCATTATGATACTACAAATTTTAGGCTATGCAATTAGGCAAGAGAAAGAAAGAAAATGTATCCAAGCAGGAAGGGAAAAAATAAAACTATCCCTGCCTGCTAATGGTATGTTTCTATACAGAAGACATCTAAATGATTCTGTCAAAAGAAGTATCTGATGAACAAATTCAACAAAGTAGAGAGCTGCCAAATTAATATACAAAACTGTAGCTTTTGTAAAAACCATAGCTTTTCTATGCACTAAAATGAACTCATTGTGAAAAAAAGTTAGAAGAAAAGCTCCTATTCCTCCAAAAGCTTAAAGAAAAATCTAAGTAAGGTGTGAATGGCCTCTAGAATAAAAAATACAGAATATTGGAGAAAGAAGCAGTAAGACAGTAGACAATACAAAGAACTGCACTTTTATGAACTGGGATGCAATACAATGAAAATGTCATATTCCCAAAGTGATCTAGAAGTTTGATACAATCTCCATCAAAATGCTAATGGTATTCACTAAGAAAACACAAAAACCAATTTTAAATTCATATGGAAACACAAAAGGCTCTAAATAGTTAAAGTAATCCCAAGGGAAAGGATGATAGAGACTTCATAATACCTTACTTCAAAACGTACCACACTGCTGTAGCAGGAAAAGCAGCTTGCTATTGGCATGAAAATAGATATAGAATCAGTGGAACAGGACAAAAGAACGGACATAACCCACATGGCTTCAGGCAACTAATTTTTGACAAATGTGCCAAAAATATGTTAGAGAAAGAGAGCCTCTTCAGCAAATGGTGCGGGTAAACGCCATGTTCACATGTAGAAGAAAGAACACAGTACCTTATCTCTTCCCTGGCATAACAAGGACTTCAGAGTGGATAAAAGATCTTAATAAAAGGCTTGAATGTTTGAAACTGTTCTAGGATATCATGGGGGAAATATTTCAAATACTGGCACAGAAAACAATTTCCTCTATATGATGCCAATATCGCAGAAGAAAAAAATCATGAATTGGAAATGGGATTGTATCAAATTAAAAGACTTCTTCATGGTGAAGGGAAAGGTGAGCATTGCAGGAAGGCAGGCACAGGAGGAGAGATAACCACTTTCATCCATCCTTCTGATAGATGATTAATGTTCATACTATATAAAGAACTGAAAAACTTAAAATTAAGAAGATATTAGTACAATAAAAATGGGGCATATGGCTTGAATAGACATTACTTAAAAGAAATGGAATAAATATATTAGTAAGTTCGGAACATTCAATATTAGAGAAGTGAAAATCAAAACTATCAGGATATTCCATCTTAAAGACATTAGAATGTATATTATTAAAATGCCAGCTATATTTAGAAACGAATTAAATAAACCTTTGTGGGAGAAATGTAAATTAGTACAGCTTATTTGGAAAATGGTATGAAAATTCATCAAGAAATTAAATATAAAATATCATATGCTCCCACTATCCCAGTCCCGAGATTTTATCTGAAGAACATAAAGGCAGCATAAAAAGCAGACACCTATATATCTGGCTCTTTGTGATACTTCTTATAACAATCAAGATGGGGAAGCAACTGAGGTGCCTCCTACATGAATGGCTAAAACAGGGCCAAAACAGGGCAAAGGAGATGGCTCACTGGGTAAGAGCACTTTCTGAGAAAAACATGTGGTCATGTGTTCAAATTTCCAGCATCCATGCAATAAAATGTGAGCATGGTCATGCATAAGCCAGTAACCCAGAACTATGGGGGTGGAGACAGAAGGATTTCTGGGTCTTGGCAGATGATAGCTTAGTTCTAATTCATGGTAGACCCTGTTTTAAGGGAGTAAGTGGATGATGATAATGTAGGACACTCCACATCTGCCACTGTCTTCTTAGTAGTGCCCCCTTGCACACACATGCACATATAGTGCACACACTTTTACAAAGAGAAATTAAATTTTAAAATGTCATAAACTGGGGCTGGAGGGATGACTCAGTGTTTAAGAACACTGGCTGTTCTTGCAGAAGACCTGGGTTTGAGTCCCAGCACCCATATAACAGCTAACAACTGTCTGTAATTCCAGTCCCAGGGGATCTGACAGCCTCTTCTGTCCTCCTCAGGCATTACATGACATGGGTACACTTACCTATATGTAGGCAATACATGCATATAGCTAAAATAAAATAAAAAACAATAAGTAAAATATTAAAAAATGGCATAAACCACAGAGTATTATTAATCTGTAAAGAAAACGAAAACTTGCCTCTTTCAGGAAAATAGTTATGTCTGTAAGAAATCATGTGGATCAAAGTCAATTATACACATGAACATGTATGACATGTTTTTTCTTATATAGGAACAAAGAAAAATATTTAATTTTCTTCTTTTTAAAAAGTAAATGTCGCTTTCTAAGATTTTTAGAAACATTTAATCAAACCAGTTTTTAAAAATGCTCAATCTTCAAAATTTTCTTATACCTCATAGAACTATGTCTCAAAACCCCAGTTCTTCACTGTCAGAATTCTTAGTAATCTTTCCATAAGTGTCCACTCAGAAGATGTTTATTCACAATTGCTTTACTTCAGCTTTGGCAGATAATGATATGCACTCTTGGGCAAGGAAGGGAGGGAAAACATTAAGGGAGAGAGAAGGAACTTAGCAAGAAGATGGTGTTAGGCTGGATACCAGCATGACTACAATTCTAAAAAGCCCTGAAATACAAATGGGACTGAAAATCTCATCCTGTGGTGGTACAGGACAGAAGAGACTTTTATATCCTGTGCCATCAGGCAGAGTTCTATGTAAGGTACAGTCTCCACAGCCTTCCTCAGTGAGGATGAGGCAAATCATCCTCATGGTGTGTGTGTGTGTGAGCTGTTACCCATTGTCACTCCCCTTTTGAACATCTGCATTTGTGTATAGAAGGGTAGGGTAGTTGTGACCCTCTGACCCTGTGATGACAAGCCATGGACTTGCCTCCTTCCTAATCTGCAAAGAAGCCACTCTCATACCCTCTTCCAGCCAATTGATTGACCATAGCTGCTTGAAGGGGAGGGGCTAAGGTTATAAAAGCTGGGAAAACCATGAGGCTGGCCCCTTGCCATTTTGTAAGGCTGTCTGGAACCACAGGCTTTATGTCTGGGTGTGGATTTTCTACATCAGCTGTGAATGGAGGGGAGTGGGTGCCTATTTGTCTGTAAGCAAACCAGCACCCCAAGCTCAGTTAGCAAGTCCAATAAACTCATTAAAAAATTCTTCAAAAAGGGGTTTTGAGGATTTTTTCCTCAGGCTGTCACAAGGACCTTGGGAGGAGGGAATTGGATACCATATGCACCTCCCAGCAGTGAATTTGACTTACAATTGGCATAGCTCAGCAGGATATGACGAAGCTGAGAATGAGTTTTGGAAGAGCATTAATGATATCCCTGATATGGGGAAAGAGACCAACAACCAAAGTAGAGTGGGGTGGGCTGAGGAAATGTTAGCCTGGTGGGCCATTCCCATAGACTTGGTGGGGGTGGCTGCAGTGGCATGGTTAATGCAGTGGACAGTGAGATATGTAACTGGGGTGAGGCGTTCTAAACAGTTGAGGGTGATGGGAGAGATCCCAGGGTGGCAGCCATCTTGCAGATGGTATGGATTGGTACTCCTGCTTGATCAGTGGGGGCCACCACATGAGTATGGAGAAGCCCTGAAAACAGCAGAAGTTCTGGAACAGATTCTATAATCTCTGGGAGTAGCACACCTGGGACAGAAATGTCAAAAAGCAGCTGCAGAGGTCGCTTGGCTGCTGCTATTGATAATAAATCTGTCCCAGGTGGAGGCCTCAGCCAGAAGGGAAACAGAAGGTGTCAGAGAGGAATTAGAATGGGAGAGGGATACGAGGCTGGCCTCTTTGGTACTGGCCTCTGACCTTGCCTGTAAATTAGATAAGAGTGAAAAGGAGATGGAGGTGTTGGCATGCTGTTTTTTTATGTCTAGGAGGTCAAAAGGTCAAAAAACCCATAACAGAATGATGATAAAAGGCCCATCCTGGGATCCTAAAACCTGGAACCCCTGGGAAGAGTTGGGCAGTGAGGAAGAAGGAAGTGACCTAGAGATAGTGGGAGATGCTCCTTGTGTTTGACCTCTAATTGAAAGAAAGGGAAAATCCATGGTCTAATATGTAGCTGGAGGTCTTAACAATAGCCCAGTGCAGGAGGCCATGGTAATCAAAGAATACTCAGCACCAGAGCTATTAGAACTGGGAAAGATATTTAAACAAGTTATGAAGGAGCCTGTGGCCACCTGGTTTGTGAGGCTATGGGATATAGGGGCAGATGGAATCATTTTAAGTTCTACAGAAGCAGAGAAGTTAAGCAACATAACCACTCATCCCTCTTTGAGACAAAGATGTCACAATTTAAGACAACATGAGGGAAACCAGTCCATGATGGATTGGCTCATATGAGCCATTCAGGATACATGGGTATCTCCAGCTGAGATTCCCATGAATATTAGAGATTGGAAAACCACTGAGGAAGGACAGGCTCTGTTAGGGGAACTGGGCGTGAGGGAAGCTGTATTTGATGCCCAGTTCATGCACCCAGACAGGGCTGTGTTTACAGGAGACTTAAGAAAGAAACTGATTCAGCAAGGCCCATGAGACTGGTATGGAGCTTGGTGGCAGTGCTAAGCCCCATGGTCGGGTGTGACCTGTATGAGGCTGGCGAGGCTCTGGTGGACTTAAATGACAAACATGTAAACAGGGTTTGAAAGGTGCTGAAGTGAGTAGACACAAGAGAAAAGAGCTGGAACTCAGCAAAGGGGCCCTTCCCTGTCTCCCGAGCACAGATGTGGGTGGATCTGCACAGAGCAGGAGTTGCTAGGGACAAGATAGACGGGCAGCCAAACACTGTGCTGGTGAGTCTGTGGAGGGCTTTAAGACCTCACCAGCAATTCACCACAGAAGTAAGAGAAGCGGGGGACCAGGAGGTGCAGGTAACCCCAACTGCACCCCCTGCTCCAGAGGAAGGCAGCCTCATTGTATGGGACCTCCCCCAACCGCTGCCTTGAAGGGGTAGCCAAGGTTGCCCGCAGGTGAGGGCCACACTTGGTAACCAGAGGCCACATGTTGAACTGAGGATTTATTGGTCGCCCACTAATATACAAAACACGTGGGCCCTAGTAGATACTGGGGCAGAGTGTACACTAATTCACGGCAATCCCCTAAAACATCAGGGCCAGTGGATAGCAGTGGATGGGTTTGGGAATAAAACCATACAAGTAAAGCGGACTAGACTCATTCTGGGAGTGGGCAATTATCCCCCCCCACCAGAAGTACAAAGTTTGCATCTCTCCCCTTCAAGAGAACATTTTAGGGGTGGATGCCCTGCTGGGTCACACCCTACATACTACTGTGGGAAAATTAAAGGCAATTACTCAGGGGTGGGCAAGATGGGAGCCAGTCAAATTGTCCACCCAATGGAGGGTGGTGACTATCAAACAGTACTGTCTGCCTGGAGGTCGAAATGAAATTACTGAAACCATCCAGGAGCTTCAGTGAGAAGTGTTCTGCCCAGCCCAGAGCCATTTCAATAGTCCCATTTGGCCTATCAGAAAGCCAGTTGGCTCCTGGAGAATGACTGTAGGTTACCAGGAGTTAAATAAGGTGGTGCCTCCCATTCATGCAGCAGTGCCCAACATTGAGCTGCTAACTGATCAGCTGGTGTAGGAAATGTGGTCCTTCCATGCTGCAGTGGACCTTGCTATTGCATTCTTTATTATTCCCCCTGAGGCTGAATCCCAAGATCAATTTGCATTCATGTGGAATGGATGACAATGGACTTTCAGAGTACTTCCCCAAGATTACCTCCACAGCCCCACTGTTTGTCATGGGATGGTGGCCTGGGACCTGGCCCTGTTACCCTGCCCTCCTTCTGTAAGGAGGTTCCACTACATAGATGACATAATGCTAACTTCTGAGTGCCTTACCAATTTGGAAGCTCATTTGGGGAACATGCAAATGCACCTGAAGGAGTGAGGATGGGAAATCAACCCACAGAAGGTATAAGGGCCGGTACAGGGGTAAAATTCTTAGGAGTTTTATGATCAGGCAGAACTCAAATGATACCCAGTGAGGCGGTTGAGAAAATCTTACAACAATCTGCACCAATAAATGCTAAGCAGTTACAGGTATTTTGGGGACTTCTCAGGTATTGGTAAATTTTTATACCTCACCTTGCTCAGGTTACCTGCCCCCATATAATCGAATAAAAAGAGGTGTGACATGGAATTGAGATGTAAAGGCCCAAGAGGCTTTTGAGCAGGCCAAGATACTGGTTGGGCAGGCTAAACAGCTGTGTGCCCCAATACCTCGGTGTCCCTTCCTTTTGGAAGTCACCAGGAGCCCTGAAGGTTGTGGGTGGGGCTTGTGGCAGCAAAACCCAATAGATGGTCCCAATTGGGTTGTGTTCCCAATCATGGAAAGGGGCGGAGTCCTGATACACAATGCTAGAACAGCAACTGCTGGCTGTGTACAAAGCATTGCAACAGGTGGAATCCATTATGGACCCTATCCCCATTATCATAAAAACTGCATATACCATAAAAGGATGGGTGGAGGGCCCATTAGCCAAGCCCCTGTCAGGGGTGGCCCAAAACCAAATGCTGCAAAGATGGCATGCATATTTGCAAGAGCAAGGGGTGGTGTCAGCAAGCCTGATCACTAATGCCAAGGTGAGGGCTATCTGCTCTCCGGTTCCCCTAGAAGCAGTTCACTGGATTCATATCAAGTCAGACCACAGAGGAGCCAACATGGGGTGGAGAATAGCCAAAGCAGCCAGCAATCTGGTAAAATATGCTGACATCCAACACACTGTCCAGGCCTGCGAGGCGTGTTCCCGGTTACGGCCTGGAGAATGGATGCCATGATGGGAAAAGTGCACAAGGCAGCTTCCCATGTGAGAGACTGGCAAGTAGATTATATAGGGCCCCTGCCAGTCAGTGAGGGGTGTAAATATGCACTCACTTACGTGGACACTGCCACAGTCCTTACACAGACCTTTCCTTGCAAGAGTGATGGGCAAAGCTAATATTAAGGGGCTTACTGAACTCAGTGTCATGTATAGGTGCCCGAGGGAAATTGATAGTGACAGAGGCACTCATTTCACAGGTACAGATATGCAAGCTTGGGCTGAGGATAATCAAGTTCAATGATATTTCCACCTTCCATACAATCCTACAGGAGCAGGGTTAATTGAAAGAAAAAATGGGTTGCTAAAGGAACAGTTGAAAGCTTTAAGCCCAGAAGGAACCCTATGGAGGTGGAAAAAGGCCCTTCCAGAAGCCATAAGGTTGTTAAATTAAAATCCCAGTACCAGGCGTGGGTTGCCTCCCTATGAACAGTTGGCCAAAGGGACTCCAGAGGTCCCCAAAACTATAAAGGCAATTGCCAATACTGTTGGTTGCACACCTGAAGTGGATGGTAAGACCCTATTGCTGAAGATGTTGCAAGATGTGAGTGCAGGAGAGGGAGAAATCAAACTTAGACTAAGCTGGAAACTCCCTGCCACTGGATGGGTGGCTTTCATAGTGCCAGAACGTGCTACGCAAATGGCTGGGGGAGAATTGTCCCCCATTATGCTGTTCAACGAGGACCCCGTTTGCTGCACTATCAACATGCAAAGCAAGATATTCCTGCTGGTGCAATAGTGGCTCCTCTAGTGTATGTACAACCAGCTAATTATTGATTGGACCTAATGCCCACCCCTAGGGATGGAACACACATCTGATATTGTAGACCAGGCCAACCACCTGTGGTGGGAGAGGTTATATATGGTGAAGCCATGGCAACTGTACTGTTAAATTGATGTGGTGTGCCTACTAAAGTACCATCCAAATGTTTGTGTTTACACCCATGAACTATTATTATTGCACTTACTGTTAACATGTTCTTACTTCTTGCTGTTTGTGTTTTTATAATAGGTGGAATACCACTAAATCGAGCCATCAGCCCATGAAAGAGGATGCAGAGATTTGAAGAGTCCAGTGCCCTATTACAATGGGAGAAAGGACATCCCACCCCCCTCTGAGGCTCAGGGATATTTGCGGAAGAGGCAGGCAGAAAGATTGTGAGAGTCAGAGGAAGGGGTGGAGAGTGTGACCTGGAAGATATTCCTGTGACCCTGTGATGACAAGCCATGGACCCACCTCCTTCCCACGCTCTGCAAAGAAGCTATGCCCTTTCCCTCTTCCAGCCAATCGGTTGACCATAGCTGCTTGCAGGGGAAAGGCTAAGGTTATAAAAGTTGGGAAAACCACGAGGCTGGCCCCTGCCATTTTGTCAGGCTGTCTGGAACCACAGGATTTATGTCTGGGTTTGGAGTTTTGGCATCAGCTGTGAATGGGAGAGTGCCTGCTTGTCTGTAAGTAAACTCGCACCCCAAACTCAGTTAGCAAGTCCAATAAACTCGTTAAAAAATATTTCAAACTGGGGTTTGGAGAACTTTTTTCCTCAGGTTGCTGCAAGGACCTTGGGAGGAGGGAATTGGATGCCACATGTACCTCTCAGCAGTAAATTTGACTTTCAGTAGGTTATTACTGGCATTCACTGTAAGTTCCCTGGAGAAGCACAAAGTCAAGTGTTAGTCATTTCATAACAAGCAGGACAAATTATTTGCTACTATCTTTGAACCTACTATCTAGTGACAGAGGCAGGAAGTAAATGCAAAAAAGAGCAACATCACACACAATAATAATTTCTGTAAATGAGGTGAAATAGTGTAATGGAACAGTGATTGGTAGGCAGTCCTGGAAATTTTTTTCTATGACTGTGGAGCACCTATCTGCCAAGGGAACAGTGAAGCACACATCTGAAAGATCAGTCTGGCTCTGGGGAGACTTAGAAGAAAGAGTGTGTTTTGGAATTTTTAAGAACTGCGGAGGTAGAGGTGTGAGCGCAGTATTGATTATACTAAGAGTTTCCAAATGATAGAAGGTAGAATTCAGGTTTTGGCAGAGATATATTCCTTGTTGGTCATGGGTAGGCATTTGAACTCAATTTCAAATATAACATTTCATAGTCATAAACAGGATGATTTTATGCAGAAGAAATTATAGCTTAGACTATTTACTTTGGTCATTGTACATAGATTGGACTTTGTGATTAAAAGGAAGAAGGTAGAGATTTTAAAGAGGCTATTAGAACCTGTTCCACAGGAGGTGATGTCAAGTCCTGCCTTGAACTCCTAATATCCAGTTTGAAACAATGTGAAGACTGAGTAGATGAAGATCCATTCTGAAGGCAAAACATTCTGACCCTTTGAGTGTTGGAGGGTGAGAGATAAAATATTTTCATAGTCAATTAGTTCAATTATATTTCACTTAACAAAAAGACTTAGGTTTGGAAAGTCTTGCAGGGGTGGCAAAGCAACACTGATTCTCAGTATTCAGACTCTCATAACAAATGTGCATATTTAATACCCCAGGTTAATAAGTTCCTGTCTATGTGAAACTGTAAGAGAAACTAATGTTGTAATATTTAATTTGCTAGAAAAGATAATAACAAAAACAAGTACTTAAAATGATTCAATACTTTAAAAAATTATTTAACAACCACATGATTAGAAGAAGCATTTCATTACAGCATTAACATATTCAATAACAATTTCTAGAACAAAGATGCATCTCTTTCAAAAGTGGCTGTAAATTTTTAGGTTCACAGCTGAATTGATACAATTATACAATATTGAACTCAGTATAAACCCTTCACAAGTACTTAAAATGATTCAATACTTTAAAAAATTATTTAACAACCACATGATTAGAAGAAGCATTTCATTACAGCATTAACATATTCAATAACAATTTCTAGAACAAAGATGCATCTCTTTCAAAAGTGGCTGTAAATTTTTAGGTTCACAGCTGAATTGATACAATTATACAATATTGAACTCAGTATAAACCCTTCAAGACTGAATGAGGTAAATTGAATGAGATTTTAACCTTTAAAAAGATCTCCATTTCATTTTAAAATGGACTGTTTCTTACAGAAAGACTCATTGATTTTGCTAACACTGAGATGTTGGCGCATGTGTCTCTAATCTGTATGTATCTGATTATTACTAGTCATAATCAGCTGCACTCAGATCCTTGGCACCTGAGCATGGATATAAAGTCATCAGGTAGATTTTAATGGCAATATTTTTCACATCTACTAATTAACATGAAGCAAAATTTTATGCTTCTTCCTTAAATATAACTCATTTTTTAATTTGTTGATTTTTTTGTGTGTACTTCATACAGAATATTTGAAATATTTGTGTGTATTCATACAGAATATTTGAAACAATCTTATTCATCTATATACCCACATCTCAAATAGCACCCTCCCATAACCACCCCCCCACTGGAGCCCTTATACTCTGTCATCCCTGTGTCCACTATGTTGTCAGCACCCCCAGCTGTTCCCTAGTGCTTGTCCATCCACTGAATCTAGTCAGCCTATCTAAAGTTCCTTATATTAGGAAGATCAGCTCTTCCTCATCTGGTAGCAATCAGTTGCCAATATTCCTTTAGATAAGATTGAGGTTTGCTGACTCCATACTTTTGATTTTGCATTATCCAAATAGTTTTGTCATACAGTCTCAAGACTGACTGCCAAATACAAACTACTACATCCTTTAGACAAAGATACTAGGCCTTAAAAAGCACTCAGTAAGTTAAACATCAAAAGTACCCACAGGTTGAGACATGAGCAAGCCTTCCTTCTCATACACAAAGGTAATTAAATGTGGTGGGATAAACACCTCAATAATGAAGAATTTCTTTTTTTAAAAGACTTTTTAAAATTTTTATTATTTTTATTTTATGTGTATGTGTATATTGCCTGCGTGTATGTGAGTGCATCGTGTCCTGCAATGCCCATGGGGGCTGTCAGATTCCCAGGACTGGAGTTATGGACAGTTGATAGCTGCCATGTAGCTGCTGGGATTCAAACCCGGGTCTTCTGCAAGAAAAACCAGTGTTCTTAACTGCCAAGCCATCTCTCCAGCCCCATAATGAATACTTTCTAAATTAAAGTTGAGCTATGCGTGTTTCTAAAATTTATCATGTGAAAAGAAACGGGAAAGGAGAAAGAAAATTTCACTTGAGATCCAAAAAGCCAAGTTCAGGTTGTGTGTATGGATTTTACAGCCTGGGGAGGAATGCAGGCGTTAGTTCTGCATTCTGAATATGAAGACTGTCTGAGTTATCTTTCTCCAGGCAAAACAGCACCACTGGTAGACATGATTAAGACTATCCCTCCCTCCATGCATGCGTGCATTTACAGTGCATCCCTCAACTAAACACAAGTAGAAGTGTAGCCTGAGTTCAGTGTGACCTACTGTTGAGGATATTTGCTGAGTTGGTGCCAATGATCTTGTTTCCACTTGTTTTCCAAGGCTGGCTTCCTCCTAGCTTCCATGCTTAGGCTGTTGCCCACCAATTCTTGAGTTTTCTTTCCCCTCTCCCTGGACCACATGGCAAGTAAACTTCCTTGCATGCCTTCCCAGCAACCTTCACCAATGCCTCTTTAAAACGTATGACTGACACTTTTCTTGTTTGCCTTAAGGTCTAGCAGGAAAGGGAGAAGCATCACACAGCACTCACATATTGATATAGGAATATACCTGTGTTAAAACTTATGGTGAGTTTTCCCCAATGATACGATGTACTGCATAAGAAAAGGGACTCTGTGCAGACTGCCTGGTTCCTCATTCCACCTGCATAATTCATCACTGATTTTTGAAAAAAATCTGTGACATGTACTGTTCTGTAGAATGCAAAAATCAGACAAAAGGCACAAAAAATGAGATCAGTTTTCAAAGTAGAAACATATTAACAGACCTCCTGGAGTCCATATGTACAGTTTGGAAGATCATGAATAGAAGTTTAATCATGAGGAGACTACGGGGAATTTTGAGTTCTAATAATTCTCGTATCATAACTGAAGGTTTTATTTTTTAAAGGTAATACTTTATTTCTGTTGTTCGTTAGTGTATGGAAACCTGAAGCAAAGACCACCGACCAAAACAACTTCATTGGGGGGCAGCAGTTTATTGGGGGAGATCAAATTGCAGGGATCAGAGAGATAGCAATCAGCAGCAGAAGTCAGGCAGCCTTTATAGGTAGTTAGGGGCTTGGGTAACTTTCCATGATGTAGGCTGAGTGGTTTAGCTTGGGATTGGTCTGTCTCCCAATAAGCAGAGGGACTTTCCAGGGCTAAGTTCAGACTCACTATTTTGGAATATTGTGAGTTGTGCTGCCATTTTATGAGTCTGCCAGGAAGTAAGGGGGCAACGATGGTCTTTCTTTACCTGCTTTCTGCTGGACAGGGATGTCCACAGAGAGGGTTGTTCTCAAAAAGGCTGAACATTGGTTTGAAGTGTGGGGTCAGGAGGGTAGGAGGTGGTGGGAGATCTGAGTGCATTCAGGTAAGAGCATCTGGTTCACTGACTGTTGGGTCATCTCATTGATTTTGTCATGAAAAAACTTAAAAGACATGGATGGAATAATCATCATCATCATGAAGAAGATGGCTATCAGTGGGCTGTGGGGAGGAAGGAGAAATAGGCAAGGGTAGTTAGGAATAAATTCTAGGCCAGGAGCAAGGAGAAAGAACAGGGTGAATTTTAAGGGCTTCCAAAAGAGTCTATCTATTGGGTTTTTCCTCATTTTTCTTTTGGCTGCCATGACTGGATTCAGGATTTGCTTTTCAGGCACTTTGATAGTTGCTGGAGGCACTGTAAAGTTGATTAGACCAGGATTTGAAATCTTACACCTGAGAAGCATTTTCTTATTAAGAACAACTTACATGAATTTAGTCCTAAGGTCTGAGAAGTAAAATCCTTTGGACACTTTTGAGGGGCTTGTTTTTGAGACAGGGTCTCCCTATAGCTCCAGCTGGCCTGAAACTCACTACATAGATCAGGCCTGGCCTTGAACTGAAAGAAATCTGCCTGCCTCTGCCTCCCTAGTGCTGGGACTAAAGGCATGCACCACCATGTGCACTCTTTTGGACTCTTAAAGAAACACATCAATCATTTTAATCTTTGGTTATATTTTTCTGTTGGGTCATGCAGTTGGCTCAAATAAATCAATTTATTTTTACTCTTAAGATCCAACGAAGATCTGTTCCTCAGGGGTCACATGGGCTTGGGAGGAGCCTCTGGCTCCTTAGACCTTTCTTTTACCAGTTCCATCAATGTGAAGATAAGTCAAAGGTCCTGTTCGACCGTGGGTGGCTTCACTTGGAAGCACGGGGAAAATGTTCCTCTGTGTTGACCCTCCTCTTTGTAGACTGGACATTGGTTTGAGTTCTTCTAGTAGGTCTTCATGGCCTCCCTGAATGGGTGACTCATCACAGTTGCAGGACATTTTGAGAGATGCCCCATAGTCTCCTGGGACTTAGTTGACCTTGGAGAGCAAGGAGCAAAAAATTGGCCATTTAGGTGCCTCTGACCAGATAACCATAGGCCTCAAAATATGGTCATTAAACACCCAAGAAGTTTAGATACAACAGTATGGTACTTTTAATTACCATGTAACACATAGATAAAGCTTGAGCAGAAACCATACATTCTTAAACCTTGACTAGACATATATTTTGTTCCTTAAATTAGTCTTTATAATACTTAATTTAAGGTTTGACCGAAGTTTGACCTTAAGAAAGTTAAGATTACTTTAGCAGATCTAGGTACATAGAGGGCTATCCAGATATCTAGGAAGAGTAGACCTAAGTCAGGAAAAAGATTCATATGTTTCACAGATTACATGTTGACAGCAACCCTTTTGACTTTTAGAAAGCACACAGTTAGATCACAGAGATAGCAGGAGAAAGTGTCCTCAGATACGTAGGCCCCAAATAGGAAAGCAAAGCAAAGGCAGTCATGGCCTCAAACCGAGGAAGGGAGTCCATGTCTCTCACCACCCATCGCAACTGTGAATGTGAAGCAGTTTTCTCTGGATTGCTTCATTCCTCAATACAAGTTTTTTTTCTGGAAAAGACGCTAGTGAAGGCAGCAGAAAACAAAGGAAGCTATGTCCAGCACACATGTCCTTGGGCTGTTGCCCTGAGAGCACATGTCTCCCTTGTGCATGGAGTGTGACTCTCCTTGTTTGCTGAAATTCAAAACTGGGCACATCTAGTTAGAAAAGTAACTGCTTTAGAACCACATGGTCAAAGCACTACTTTGTGCCTAACAGAGTCTGGTGTTCAAATTCCACGACCCTGGGACTGCCTCCTTTCCCCCACCCATGTTGAGAACTCAGAGAGAGAACCACGGTGGAGGAAAAAAAATCTCGAAATCCTGAGAAAAGTCTAGGAAAGAAATGACTTTTAAAACTTTTTTCTTTTGTCTGAGGGTAAGTGGTTTGTAGTCTCAAACACCCCAAGGCAAGATAGCAAGATAGATAAAGGAGTTCACCTGCTGAGCAGCCAAATTCAGCACATCAGTAGAAAATTTCCATATAGCCAACAAATAAATTAGCTATTAGAATTTTGGGGTCCTTAAGTGGTTGACAAGATGACACAAAGAGAAAGAGTATCCCCTAGAGGGTTCTCATTCTCATTTATAAAATAATTTAAGAATGGACCCAAACAGAAGCTTTAGGAGAAGACCATGAGACCATGCAGGTTTAGAGCCTGCATGGAGCTCAGACATTGACATTTGACTGACAGCCACATGGTAGGGAGGAGAAAACTTAAGAGAAAAAGTAAAGCAATACAAGATGCTAAGGCAGCCCAGAGCATTGAAGAAAGCATGTTTAGAAAAGGGACATGAAGAAGAAAAGGAGAAATTATGCTTTTCTGAAGAATTCAGAAAAGTGGGAAGAGTTACAAAGACCTACATGCTCGCACTGGTCAGGTCTAGAAACAGAGCAAAAAAGCATGGGGGGAGGGTGTTGAATCATTTTGCCTGTGCAGGAACCCATCACTGGTTAGAGGGAGGAGGAGAGACAGCTTTGAATAAAGGGTGGAAAAAAAGGAGACCTAAAATTGTATTGAAAATAACAGTATCAGCCAGGGATCAGAGACCACCCCCAGAAAAGTGAGGGAGAATGAGACACTGGAAGAGGACAAACAGAGATGGAAGACAGGAGTGGGGGAAGAGTGGGTGGCCACAGAGCTTCTGATCACCTTAAGTCTTAGAGGAGTGACAGTGTGAAGTAGAGAAACTTCTAAGCCCCTCCTGAGGAAGGGAAAGGGGGAGGGGATGTCATATGGGGCCCAGTGGGAAGTTCCTAAAGCTTCTAAGCCAAATCACCATAACCCTTTGTCCTGTGAGTCTTCCAAGTCGAGGATGAGGAAGGGGAGGATGAGGTCTTCCCAGAGAAGAGGCAGCCATAAGAGGCACTGCTGTCACAATGCAGATCTTAAACAAGATAATGCCCAACACTTCCCAAGGACAATCAAAGGGCACCCTCCAGCACAGTGTGAGACGATGTTCGGTATACAGGCATGTCTTGAAACTGAGTCAAACACCTCTTGGAGAAGGTAAGACCTCCAGGCAGGAAGGTAGAGGAAGGAGCAAGAGCAACAGATAGAGAGAAGAGGAACAGGAACAGGGACGAGAGAGAGAGGGAGAGTGGAAGAAAGCAGAGAAATAATTCACCCACTCTGCGACTGGAGCACTTACCTGAACTCTGTCAGAGGGCGAGCAGGACCTAGCCAACAGAGGCAAGATTGTCCATGGTCCCTATCACAGGCAGGAGTGTCTAGTCAGCAGTTTGGTTTGGTAAATGGATGAACCAGGTCATACCAACCTCAGGCACTTCTCCTGGGTTTCCAGCACCTACCAAGACAACAACTTGGGGACAGCAGCTTATGATGGGGATCAAACTGCTGGACTGCCTCCTGGGATCAGAGAGACAGCAATCAGCAGTGGAAGTCAAGCAGTCTTTACAGACAGTTCCGGGTTTACCTTTCCAGGACATAGGCTGATTGGTTGGTCTCCTGATAAAGCGGAGGAATTTTCCAGGGCTGTTCTGACCTGACATTTTAAAATATTGGGAGCTGTACCATCATTTTAGGAGTCTTCCAGGAGCCTAACAGTTAACAGCTACGTCTCAAAAAGTCCAAAAAAAAAATTTTTTTTTTTTGTGAGACAGGGTCTCCCTGTAACTCCAGCTAGCCTGGAACTCTCTCTGAAGACCAGGCAGGCCTTAATCACACAAAGATACTCCTGACCCTGCCTCCCAAGTGCTGGGATTAATGATGTACATCACACCATGCCTGGATAATTTAATACTTTTAATTTGTAAAATACTGAGGAATCATTCATTTGCTTTGGTATCTTAGAGAAAACCTGAATTATGCTCATTTGTTCTGTTTCAAATTAGAGTTGTGAATTCTTTCATTGGAGATTCTGATACTTAGCTTAGTTCATAACACTCTAACTTGTAGATAACTGCTTGTCTTAGCATTACTCTTTTAAGAAACATATAAGACAAAAACTCTTGACGAACATGGCTATAGATTTCTGTGTCTATACTGTCTAAATATGTTTGAATTTTTAGTTTTACATGTGAGACTATAAAATAAATCAGTCTATGAGAATCACTGTAAAATACATGAGGTAAATATACTAACTTTTGATATATTAATATTTGATTGGATCAATAAGACTTGAAACATTTCTTTTTTCCCTCATTTATTTGATATTGGTCATATTAAAAAAATCAGTGAGCTATATAGAGTTGTGTGTCTGTTCAGGGCACTTACTGGCTTGTGTTGATGGATGTGTCTATGTTGTTCTCTTTTGTTTCCTAGTTTGCTTTGCGGCAGTGCAGAGAGCTAACTCATGTCCTTAAGCAAATGCTTTACCAGTAAGTTATATCCTCAGGCCTATTTTCCTCATTAACAAAGTCTACTGCTACAGAATCATAGTACTGAAATCAGGATAATTTGCCATTTCAAAGAACCATCTTTAAAGTGCAATTATTTCCGTATTTTTGTGTTTACCTATGTTGATCTCTTGACTTCTGGTTTATTCTTGAATTCAAATGTGTTGAGTTGCTGACTTTTGGTTTAATTTGTATGTGTTCCTGTATTCTTTGGGAGAACACTAAAACATTTATTTCAACCTTCTCTAGTTTCCTAGCCTTAATAACAACTTTTTGCTAGAATTTTTACCACTTATTTAATGCTATCAGAATGTCTGGAAAGTAAGTACGTCAGCTGGGCTCGATGCCCATCGGAGAGCTGCTTCATCTACAAATCTCAGTAAAGAGACTGAGAAAGTAGTTACCTGTTTGAATAAACCAAACCTTAAAATGATTGCTGCTTTTTTTGATACACTTAATTATAGATATATTACAAGGTCTTGTGTCTTAAAATGTAAATCAGAGATATGTATAGTGCTAAAACAGATATTAGCATGTGCTCAAATATTTTCAATGAATATAATATATAACCCCCAACATTTTGTTGTCTTGAGGTTGATAACAATGGTAAATACTTGACAGAACTATGATTATCATTGTATAGTGTGAATATATAAGTTTTACTAATATCTTCTGTTAGTCTTCCTTTCTATAGATACGTGATTATCATTCACAATAACTTTGAATAAACCAGAGTGGATAAAAATGTAGAATTTCCGTGTAATGGAGGATATTTGATCGCTTTCATGAGTGTTTCATCCCCATGAAGTTAGTTAAGCTTTTACATTTATATTACGCAGTGCATTTATGCTCTTCTTAGACCTAATTATTAAGACTTTAAGCAAGATAACTGCTGCAAAGATAAGCTATTGAGATCCTGACCAAGATTTAATTGGGCCCTTTAAATCAATAAAAACAATTTACCAAACATAGCTGGAGATATCAAGGATGAATTAGAAAATTAAAACTTGTGGATTTATTTTTATGTCTAAGATGGTAACTAAGTCTTATTTTATTATAAACTAGAGGACTATATTTTTTTGCATTAGATCTGTACATGTACAGAAATAGCAGTATTAAAATTATGAATATTAAATATACATTAAAGGGTATTCCATTATTAGTGCATGAACATTTTCAAATATTATGAATATAAGAACTGGGAAATTTAAGATAAGAAAGTCCAAAATCCAAATTAATTGGTAATATTATTCACGTGATAGAGAAAAACAGCTAATTTACTGAGTGTATGTTAATATGGGAGAAAGTTGGTTTAATAAGTGTAAAGTGAATTGATACGTCTGTTTTTTACTTATCTGTTGCAAACATTTTGTGCTTAAAGTTGTGTGTAATATAGGTTTTTAAAGCCTTTTCTTACCTTTAAGAAGCTTATGATTCATTGCACATGTGGCAGAGGAGGAAGTCTCCACATTAAGAGGCAAAATATTTCCTGAAAATAAAATCTCATAATACATAGAAGTAAATGAAGGGCATGTTTTTATTTCTACAGGGGCGATCAAGGATAGTTCTTCCTCGAGGAAATATCTACTCAGATAGAATCTGAAGGATGAGCAGTTTTCCTTCTTAGTAAAAAGAGGAAAGGGAACGCATATCAGTCAAATGAATTAGGACACACAGGAACATTTACGGAAATTAAAGTGCTCCCTTCCAACAAGCTCTTCTGTAGCTCCGAATCAATCCAAATACCCCTCCCTTGATCCAGGCCATTAATTCCTCCCTGGAGCTGCCAAATGGGCACTACCACAGATTTCCCTGTTCTTTCCAGTGGCTAGCTAGCCTGAAGGTCACCTTCTCCTGCTGTGGCTATGGGATTTCAGATAGATACATAGTGTTACTATATAAGATGAATAATAAATAAAAACTCAGAACTTTTAGATATCAAATATGTCTGAAATTTAATCATAAACAGCACTATGTTATTCAATGTGAATATATACACATTTTTGGTGAGAAAAACTTCTTTTGATGTGAAACACATCTGCGATTTCTTGGAAGATGGATTTACAGTGGGCAGATGCTGAGTGGCATTTAGACAGCAAGCCAGAGATCTAAACCTGAGAGAGACTTGCCTGCATGGATGACCTTGGCATAACTCAGTGACGTAAACTCTCTTTGCAAACAACTGTTTAGGCTGAATGCTGGTTTTCTTTATTGGAATCTGAGATTTTTATGTGTCAGGCAGAGTGTGACCAGCCTCACCACAAACAGGGGTACTGAGTCTTTGTGGCTATTTTATAGCTGCTGCTAGAGGATTTAGCTTGAAGGTCCTGTGTCACTCCAGGAGGTCTAGACTCCTGGAAACTTGCACCTTGCTTCCTCCACACATTACCCTCTCTACTCTTCCTTTCAGTGTTTTTTGTTTCTATTGCTTTTGAAAAATAATAAATCACTGACATGAGACAGGCTGTGTGATGAGTTAGGGAGTCCTTCCAGCAAATGATTAAACCTGAAGGTTGCTTTCAGAACCTCTAATACAGCATAAAGAAACATTTATCTCAATAGGAATGTAATGTGAGTGAATTACTTTGCCAAAATTAATTGAATAGGGTGGGAGAGATGACTCAGTGGATAAAGTGTTTGCTACACAAGCACCATGACATGATTTCAGTCTTCAACACCCATGTAAAAGCCCAGCATAGAAGTACATGCCTGTAACCCCAAACCAGGGAGGAGAGAGATAGGCAGATGCTGGACAATCTAGCTGAAGTGGTGAGCTCCAGGTTCAATGAGATATCCTGTGTCACAAAAGAGTGGCAAAGCAGCAGAGAGAGATACCTCACATTGACATCTGGACTCCAGACACATGTCTGGGCAAGAACAACCACACGTACATATGCATACGCATGTAGTCACCACACGTACACAGTCACACAATAATTGAGTAGCCCACTACAGACCTGTGGTTATAGCCAATAAATATAAAGGAAAAATCCAAAACATAACTGATGTTGAAATTCTTTGAAGGCTTGCTTCGTCACAGGGAGAGCTTTGCCTGCTGGGCTGGGATAGTGGGACTGCAAATAATCACAGAAACAAGTGATTGATCCTTTACAGAGGGAAGACCCTCTCACTAGAAGTGTGCGTGTTCTCAACTCACCACCGCCTTTAAATGGTGACCTTCCAGTTCTGGAAGATACGGAATTCTACTTGGACAGAAAGTTGTTTATTTAGCATTGAATTTCAATAAAACTCTTTTAAAATTTAATTTTAGATGTGATAAGGGAGAGGTTAGGGTTTAAATAGTATGATCAGATTTGACTCACACTGTTTATACCAGATTTATAGTAGATGGTGGCATACTATACAGACCAACAAGCCCTGAATGGGCAAATTCTGGTTTTACAGAGTGCTACTGAGCTTTCTTAGGTGAGTTCTTTTCTTTTTGTTTTTCTTTTGCTTTGTAAATACTGAATGAAATTCAGATCACTGAATATTGTAGAATAGTTTATTCTTTCCAACTGATTTCAGTGAAAATAAAAGTTCTGTCACTAAAACTGGGACACAGTACTGTAATGTTTGAAAGACATAATATGTTATTATGAAACATGACAATTAAAACAGAAGATGACTTAATAGCTAAAGACACTAGCTATGCAAGCCTGATGACCCTAGAATCCATGTAACAACCAGACAGGTGGTTTGGAACTACAACCCAGGTTTCCTATGTTGAAATGAAAGCAGAAACAGAGCTGCCCATAAGGTCACTGGCCAGCTGGGCTAGAGTGTGCAACACAATGAAAGAAACAAGTGAGCCCTTGTCCCCACCAGACAAAGAAGAGAATGCACTCCAGCAAGTTTTCCTCTGATTACCACATATGTATTGTGACACCTGAACTCACACATGCACACACACACATACACACACACACACACACGTATACACACATATGCACGTACAGTGAATAAATTTCAAAAAATTAAAACCAGAGCATTTGTTTACCAAATTAAATTTTTTATAAAACACTTCTTCAAATTTTTGCATGTATATAACTATGTAACTATGTGGGGCCCTTTGAGGAATTGATTTCTTTCAGCAGAACTAGCATTTCAAGAAGGAAAATAATTGGTTTAATTAAAAATAGTGTAGAATTTTAAAAGGTTATATACAGAATTTAATAGTTACATGATGAAACTAACATGAAAATGTGGTGCATTTTTATATTAAAAATTGAGAAATTGGGACTGGAGAGATGGTTCAGTGGTTAAGAGCACTGTCTGCTCTTGCCGAAGACCTGGGTTCTATTCCCAGAACCCACATGGTGGCTAACAACCATTCCTAACTCCAGTTCCAGGGGATCAGACATGCTTTTCTGACTTCTGGGTGCATTGTACAACACAGGTGCACCTACTTACATACAAGCAATACACTCATACATATAAAAATAAAAATAATAAACAAAATAGCTTTAAAAATTGAGGTGTAAAGTTAACATTAATTTTTCAAAGAACGACAAGACAGTAGAATGTGTACATTTGTAACTGGAGTTTTCACCTCCCTGACATTCCTTAGATTTAGAACTAAAGGGTAGAGTTAGGGTCTGCCAGTGCAGAAGACTTCATCTCATTGGTATGTACAGTTTAATGAGCAATTTGCAGGTGTCAGATGAAGAGCTTTTCCTGCTGTGTGTGCTTAATTAGAGTTGGTACATCCAGATGCTATCTACTGTTTGAAAGCAATTTCATGTAACACTGAGGGAAAACACGAATTTTGCTACATCCTTTGGCCCATGTATTTAATTTAAATCTCTTCTCATAATATCTTGTTTTTCAAATTGTGATACATAAAATTGTGTTTTAGTCTAAAATATTGAAAAGAGGAAATGGAAAACTCTAGATCCCCATTGTTATGTGAGACCCAGAATAAAATTATCTGTCTACAAACTTGCTCCTCATGCACTGTACTATCTGAAAGAAGATTCCTACAGATTCACAGTTAAGGTTGTGTATTAGACAGACAGACTAAATCTAAAAGGAAAAAAAAGAGCTTTCCCTCAAAAAACATCAAAAGTCCTGAGAAATGACAGGGTTGGTTAGAAATGTAAGAACCTGGTGGTGGTGTTCCAAGTAAAGGCTATAAGCTGTCATGTCAAAACATCATATTTTCAGTTTTATGAACTTCTATGGATCTCAAGATTTAAAAACAATGACTTACATTGCTATTAAGTAAATGATTTACTGTATGATACCATATATATATGAACATTTGATTCTATAAATATATTTTATTAATCATATTTGTAAAATCTTTAAAATTTTAAACATATATAGATTCCATGATTTATTACTGTCTTTTAACTTCTGAAGGATAGGTTTCCATGAAAATTTTTACTCAGGTGAAAGCTGTGGATTTCTTGTGATTTTCAGTTCAGTGGATTTTAATAGCCTTGAAAGGAGGAAATGATGTGTAAAATAACCAAAATGTATCAATTTGGAGCTCACAGAAAACCATGTAATCCATAACACAGAAATATGTTTCCATTCAATTTACTGATTCTTTCAGGAAACACTCTGGCATCTGTGTGACACAGATAGTGGCCTCATCTTTGAGAAACTGAAATGCCTGGAACTGATGATCCAATCTCTGCCCAGGCCATGCTCAACTAGATTTAATAATTATACACTGAGAAGTGATTATGCAATCTAGTGATTATGGAATTTAAGCTGTATCAATTAGGAAGCAGCTGATGGATAATCATCATATTACTGCCTCTTTTATCATGGCCTGCTGACAGGCCCATATTGTCTATGTAGTAGTATTCATGTTTGCTTCATTGAAGAAATGAAAGTTGAAATATACATCTGAAGTTGGTTATAAATATAGACTGATAATCACATATGAAGGTAGTCTCAATCTCCTGGATCCTCAATATGGGAATCGGATGGCATTGTTTTACCTCCTACTAATAGTATAAATCCCACAGCAGATGGTGTATTGGCAAATTTGTAATAACTCCACAGCAACAAAATCAGAATTCTCTTATCCATGACTGTGCCTATTACAGATATTAGTTCAGCAGGAGATCTGCCCTAAAAAGCAGAAACTATATTTGGAATTACTTTATGTGATATTAATTAGCTACACTACACAATTTTGGACACACAAATCATTTTGTGTTTCTTCCCCAACAGGGTTTCAGATAATAGACAAATCCTTGAAGCATGAGAGAAACTGGGTCATAATGTCAACAGAACATCTTTCAAATTTGTTCATTTGCTTTAATTACATATGGTGAGATACTGAGAAATTCACAAAGGCGTTCCTTTACATTTACACAAACACATGCACATATACACAGAACATAAATGCATGGCAACCATACATATAAATGCTCATACACACATATATACACATACAAACAGGAATACACATACACACCTGTACACATGTACATATATAAATATACAGACACACATACATATATACACAAACATAAACATACATATTTATATACTTAAGCAACTGGAAGAAACTCATCAAGAGTAAAGGTAAAATAAAGACACTATGGATGAATCAAAAGTAACTTATATGAGCAGGGTCCCCGGAGCTTGTAGGGCTCTATTTCCATATAGTCATGCACTTCCTCCCTGACCCTTACAATCTTTCTGCCCCCTCTTCCACCATGGTCCCTGAGCCCCGTGTGGGTAAAGTTTAATATAGGAGTCCTGTCCAAGAACCAGCATTCTGCAGACCCTTGTAGACCTATAGACAGATGACAGAGTATATGGGTTCCAGTTGGGGGGATATGGGAAGGTGCCAATGGAAATGAGGATATAAAGATGATTAAGATTGTTTGAGATACTCTGTATGAAATACACAAAAATTCAATAAAAACACATTTAAAAATTAATTCATTAATACAAGTTGGGAGATTTAAATACTATGAAAAGCTCTAAATGAAATTCCCTAAGATACAGGGGAATAAAGCCTGATACAAAGCCTAAGAAAGATAAAGCCTGAAAAAGAAACTAACTTTGGGAAAGAATACAATGAAGTTTGGGTTTCCCTTTCGGTTTCTGTAAGAAATATGGCAGTGAAGTAAAATTATGGTGTTATAATGGCTTCCTTTTCACATCCATGCAAGTGGAGGTATAGATATGACGTCAGGACAAGGACAAGACGAAAGATTGAGAGAACCTCACATTTACAAGGTTTTGACCTTTGATGTAAGGTGATTCTCTTGCTTTAACATAACAGGTCTATTGAGAGGTACAGCTTACTCATTTCAAGTACAGTGAATTATGTGGGTCAAGTTTGTTTTCACAATGTGCAACCAACACCAAAATCAATTTTAGAGCCTTTGAATCACCTCAAAATGAAAGTTCTTAACCATGAACAGCCATTCCTCATTCCTCCACCTGGCTTTCCATCCTCTCCCTAACCTCCTAGCCTAAAGCAGTTATTTATCTGTTTCTATGGATTTACCTGTTCTTTGAATCAGTGTTGCTAATACTCCTGTGTAGCAATAGGTACAGATACTTTCTGAAGTTCTGGGATGTTATGGATATATATTGTAATACCTAGAACTAGCACTATAATGTAAGGCAAAGCCTTTAAGTCATAGATTATTATTTAGGAAAAATGAGATAATGATGAAAAAGGTCAATCTGTCAATAGCAATCACAAATGTAGATGCACCTAATCACTGAGTTTTCAAAAACACCTGTGGCAAAACTGATAGAATTATAGGGGAAAATAGATGATGGATTAAAAATTTCCTGACATAATATTAGCAAATTGAATCCAGCAATGTGTAAGAAAATTTGATTCATCATGCCAAAGTAAACAGATTTTATCACAGGGTGTGAATTTGATTTAGCATTGGAAATGCAACCATTGTAACATACCTTGTTAAAATAATAAAGGAGAGGAACTGCAGTCACCACCAGCCAAGGCCCCTCCTCCATTATCATGGGTGGGTGCCACTCCTTCGTTCTCACTGGGTGCTCGCCTGGTACTGAGGCAGCTCTTCTGCTTGCCCTGTGCTGCCTCCTGTCATCGCTGCTTCTGCCCACTCCTGGACCCCAGGACTGGTGAGGAGACTGTGTCAGTGGAGCTGCATTCAGACACAGGAGACCAGGTTCAGTGACACAGATCTGCTTTATTGCAGGAAGGCACAAGCTTATATAGGGGTAGTGGTCCAATCACAGCACAGCAAGTAGGATACCTTATTAGCATAACAGGTTTAGCATCCTATCACAGCACAACAAGTAGGATACCTTATTAGCATAACAG
>NW_008341886.1:988852-1013167 GCF_000622305.1 Nannospalax galili | reverse complement strand
TCATTAGCATACTGGGTTTCAGATTACAGAGCCTGGATTCCTGGAAACCATGTGACCCTGACTGTTGCAATATCTAAGTGTTGCAATTTTGGATTCCAAGGGTGGTGATTAGGAAGTGGAGAGCTCTAGGCATCAGTCTCATGATCTGCCAATGGGAGCAAATGCCACAAGGTGTTCCTTGTGGCTCCAGTGGTCCAGCCTTTGCCTCGGGCCTGCTGTATAGCTGTCAATAAGACTTTCACCCTAGGCTCAAGCCTGTCTCCCACAAGGAAACAAAAATCTTTACAGAAAATGTATGAAAACATTGGAAAAACAAATTCCTGTCTATTCCTGATTGTGCTTCCAGTAAGCTAGGAACCAAAGACAGCTTCTGCAGTCCTAATAGCATGACCCAAAATGGATTCCTGGGGATTCCAGATTCCAGTGAGGGAAAGCAGGAAGACACAGGCTCCACCTCTCTCACACAAAGCTGGCTAGAATCCCCTCCCTAACCAGAACACATTTTGAAGGCTCTCACCCTTGAAAATCAGCCTGAGACACACGTTTGCTCTTCAGAACTGAATGAAGACTGACCTGGAAATGTAAAATGGGCTCACTTCCACCTTCCTCCCTTCCCTTCTTCCCTCGAGTGGGCACTGTTCCAGAAGGATTGCTATTCTTTGAGCCCTTGGTTTCTACTGCAGATAAGAGAAAAGGAGACTCTTCCTTTTTAAAAATCCTTGAAAATCAGCCTGAGACACACGTTTGCTCTTCAGAACTGAATGAAGACTGACCTGGAAATGTAAAATGGGCTCACTTCCACCTTCCTCCCTTCCCTTCTTCCCTCGAGTGGGCACTGTTCCAGAAGGATTGCTATTCTTTGAGCCCTTGGTTTCTACTGCAGATAAGAGAAAAGGAGACTCTTCCTTTTTAAAAATTATTTTTATTTTTTAAAATATATTTTGTTGAATTTTTGTGGCTATCATGCAATACATCTTAACTCTATTTGGTCCCTCTTCCCTATCTGCACACCCCATAGCCCTCCCACAGGACTTCATGCATTTTGTCATATATGTTATGACCTATTGAGTCAAGTCTATGTACCCAGATATCCCTCTGTGTGAGTTAATCCACTGAAGCCTGTTCAGCCTTAAAGAAGATCAAGATTAATTCTCCCTCACCACAGTGACTGCTGAGAATAGCTCCTTGCCAAAGTTATGGCCTCCTGCCCATTTCCCCAGTTCTAGGCTGGTTTTAGTCTGATCGAATTTGCATGAGTCTTGGGCATGCTAATACCATTGCTGCAAGTTCATATGAGCAAGGACACAGGAGCCTGTATGACTGTGTCCATGTGTTCATGCATCACCCTCTACTTTTACAATATTTCTACCCCCTCTTCTGTAAAGGTCCCTGAGCCCTGGATGGGTGAAGTTTAATGTAGGAGTCCTGTCCAGGGACCCACTCTCTGCAGTCTCTTATTCTCTATACTTTGGCCAGTTGTGGCCTTTTCTGCTCCTCACACTTTGTTGCATGAGGAAGCTTCCCTGATGAGAGTCAAGAGATGCTATAGTCTATCTGAACAATAAATACCTTTATTATATGAACTGCTAGGACTTATTTGCCTTTCTGGGTTCTTGTCTTCTTCAGACAGAGCCTCTGTTTCCTGCCCTATAGCATATAGCCCTCTGTTCTACCACACTGGCCTGATCTTGATGTAACACAGGCAAGATGCTTGTCCTGACAGAACTACTCCTCCAGAAGACCGCTGATTTTGATATTCTTTTTCCTTTCATCAGATTTATTTTGAATTTTATTTGATCATTTTTTGTTTTAAATCTCCTCTTCAGGAGTCAGCTTGGCCTGCTTTTCTTGCCAAGGTGCAGTGCATAGTGGGAGTCACACCACTGTCAGTACCATGTGCTTTCAATGAGCAGAATCAGTTCTTCACAGGGTCTTGGTGTGGACCTACTCTTTATTCGATGCATTGTAAACAGCATCAATGATCCTTGTTTATTGAGCTCAACACTCAGCCCTAGGAGTGCCCTATGTCTCATCTCAGGGCACTGTACTTATTGCCTCCTTGAGCTCAGATGGTGGATTGTGTGTATGCCATGGGGTCCAATCTTAGTGTTGGCAGCTGGCTGCACAAGCTCAGACTTGCTCTTCTTCTGGTAGGGTTTCCTCTTGCCCCTGGTCTTGCAGCACTTGTGCCAGCTGCCCTGAGAAATGCCCATAACTCTGTGCTGACTGGAAAAAGAGGAACAAGAGACCTTCACCCAGTATCTCTAGCATGTGAATCCCAGGAAGCCATTCCCTCTCCCCTTCTGTAAACTAAGGGTAGCAGATGTATACTTTGTATTGAGTTTGTTACCAGAAAGAACGAAATCCTGTTAGTTTTAACAATGTATATAAAACTCTAATAGATTATGTTGTGTGAAGAAGCCAGGACAGAAGGAAAAGCGCCATGCCATCTTACTCATATGAAAAATATAAACTAATTGCTATTATGGAAATAGAAGAATCCTGATTACTATAGGGTGGAAAAAATAAAGGGAGATGTGGAGAGGCTGCTCAGTAGGTACAGACATAGTATGTATAGTTTCACATCCTATTTCACAGTAGGATAACTATAGTTAACAATAATGTACCATACACTTCACACTGGTACACTTTTGACTGCTAAGTAGGACTCTATTAATAATGTGTCGGTACTCAGTGTTCATTGACATGTAAAATCCCATGACCTCTAAGAAATATTTAATTATAGGTAGTGGGCTAATCTATGCAGATTAGCTGAGGTAATATTTCTCTTCCCCTGCTTAGTAAGTGTAAGACAAATACAAAGTTTAAATAATTTAATTTAGCATAGAGATCAAGAGTCTGCTGAATGATGGTCCTTGGACAGGACCCCTTTATTAAACTTCACCCACTGAAGGCTCAGGGACCATCATGGGAGAGGGGGCAGAAAGATTGTAAAGGCCAGGGTAGAGGTGCATGACCATATGGAAACAGAGTCCTACAAGCTCCTAGGAACCTGATCATGATTCTATGGCAATGGTGTCAGCATACACAAGTCCCCAGGAAAACTCAGGCAGAAAATAACCCAGCATATAACTGGGAAAATGAACAGTACACCTCAATCTTATCTGAAGGAATGATGGCAACTGATTGCTGCTAGATGAAGAGCTGATTTTCCTAAACAAGGGACTTGAGATAGGCTGACTGGACTCAGTGGATGGACTTGCCTTGGGTAGTGGCTGGGGACACTGACAACCCAGTGGGCCTTGGCAGGGATGACAGAGTATATAGGCTCCAGTGGAGAGGGGAGGGAGCTGCAGGAGGGTGCCAGTGGGCATGGGGGTATAAAGATGATTAAGATTGTTTGAGATGTTCTGTATGAAATACACAAAAACTTCAATTGAAAAATATTAAAAAAACTTAATTGACCCTAATTATTCTAATGTAAAATTAGAAAACAAGCTTGTACCTTGTGCTTAGGTTTGTAAATATTGAAGGAGAAGACACATGTAAATCGTCATAGTATCTAGAATGCATTAATCATTTCATGATTGCTAGCAGTGGCTTTGTAAGTAGATACCATCTTCCCACTTAAAAGCACTAGGTATTCAGGGGAGTATTCTAATAGACATTGGAAATTGTGCTGTACCTATTTTGAAGTTCATTCCTCCTTCTTATGAGATTGTGTGGTATTCTTATTCATCCAACTGTCACTGAATTTTTATTATCTGATTGGTTTCATACTGTATCCTCTAAATAGTATTGCATTAAAAGAACTATGTCATAAATGTATTTTGTATTTTGGTTTAATGTTTACAGACAGTTGTGAGAAAAATAAAGGTACACAGAACTAATTCTGTTTATTGTAAACTATAACATATATTTTAGTTACTACCACCATGGAGTATGTACTCTTACTGTTTACCAGTATTATGAGTACCTTTTTTGTATTTATTCAGATTATGGTCATGATATCTTCCTCCACATCTAGGATTCTGCTTCTTAGTCAAATGTCTCCTTTGGGAAAAATCATAGTACAAGGGGGGCTGATCAGGATGTCAGTTTTGGGACTGACCAGGCTGAATCTTCTGTCCACATCTGTATCTAAACCTCCTATGAGAATACTTTAACTTGGATAAAGTATATGTGCATGTTAAGTAAATGATAACTTTTCTAGTTCGTTCTTTTCAATGAACAATTTGTTATTCCAATTTTTCCTTTTGTGAAACATAATTTTCATATAATACCGAAAGCTAAACAGAAACATATACATAAATAATATTGCATTGTTTCCCTAAATTAATAAATGTGAATATGTGTAGTAAATATCAACTTCTATTAGTGTGTGCCTTTTACAGTTCCTTAACATTATCAACAATACAGCCCAAATCTCCTTCTGAATCATGCAAACATACAGCTAACTCTAATTATCCAGGATAATAATGAGATGCGAGAGAATGAATTGAAATTCACAATGAACTCCCTAGTCACATTTTGGACAGTAGACTAAATGTCTCCAGTTTCTAACCTTTCACTGGAGGCATTTCAGGGAAGAAACGTGGTTCCACCTCTCTAGGCTTTGCTATTCTGGAGGAGTTAAAAAGAGTAAGATATCTAAATGGCAACAGGAAGAAAGAGGTAGCAACAAAGGGCATTGCTGATCCACAGAAAATCCCTGAATAATTAAATGTGCAATTGAATGAAAAATTCAAGTCCTAAGACCACGTTTTCCAGCACATGGCCTTCACCATGGCCTGTTGCAGACCACAGGTGCTCTGTCACCCAGTGTTTCACAAGTTTTGCTTCTTTTCTACCTTGTAAGTTTGCAAGTATTTTGCAGATGGATCAGGACTATTTTATTGTCTAGTGGTACCCAGAAATTTATATATGGTATGTATGATTAGATAAAATTCTAAATTGACAAATAGATAATAAACATCAAATTACTGTGATTCTGTTTCATAAACAAGCAAAAGTTGCATGAACATGAATTCACATTTTGTGTTACCACTGGCAAGATGCCTTTCTTTCAAACTTCCTGCTATTATTTTTAACAGGCAATACAGAGTGTTGCAGATGCCAAGAGGCATTGATAAGCATCCTCTGACACAGTCAGTAGCACACGAACTTCAGGATGGCAGGCTGCTTGGCTCTTCAGAGTGCTGTCCCAGCATTCAATCAATGTCCTACATGGAGAAAAGAATGCATCTAATAAGTGGAATGTGCTGCAATCTAATTTAAAATATAGTACAATGAATAAAACAAATTTAGAGAGGAAAATGACTCAAACTGTCTTTAAAGGGAACCAGAAAAAAATCATCTACCAAATATAATGCATAGCATGATTATGAAAGGAAAAAATAAAATTTGGAACAGTTAAAAGTGTTGGAGTCTACATTCCAGAATTTTCAGTTATATTAATGAGAAATAACAGAAGGATTAAATAGTAAGACATAGGATGCTTTCAGCACTAATCAAATTATTAATAAAAATAATAAAAAATAACCTAAAATTAATAAATAAAATATAATCAATCAAAATATTCTAAGCCATTTAATCAGACAAAAATAATTTAAACATTTCTAGAATACAAGGTACAAATTAGAGAATTGTTTTGTTAGTTGAGAAACATGGGTCTCCTTTTAGATTTTTAAATTTTTTTCCTTTGTTTTTTAAGACTTTCATGCACCTATATGAATAAATATTATACTTACCCTCCAAATTCTCCCTCCAACTCCCCCCATATATCCTCTAACACACCATCCGAACTTCATGTCTTGTTTTATGGTTATTGTTTTTGTTTCTGATGACCCACTGAATTTAGCTGGTCCTCCCATGTGCACGTGGTTGTAGGGCCATCTGTTGCAGCATGAGAGACCTACCAGTGACCACATCTTTAAAAAAGAATGATATCCCACCCCCCTCCATCAACTGTGCACTGCCCATAACTCCTGAGTAAAGGATGTGGCCTGGAGATCATCTCCCCCATCTATGTAGGGGTTTTGACTGGCTTGGTCTTGTGTGGGTCTTGTGCAAGTAACCACAGCTGCTGTGTGTGAACTCATGAGTGCCATGTCCAGAGGCCAGCATTTCACAGCACTCCTCTCCATGTTCTGGCTCTTCTGAGAGTGATTTGTTTTGCACAGGAGAATGCCACAGTCTTGAACACCCGATCTCTTTGACTTACATTGCTGTGGTTTATAACATTTGCACACTGTACTACAGAAGCCCCTCAGTGATTTTTGTTTGTTACATTAAATAGAATTGAATTTGCTTCTAGTTCTTTGAAAACATGTTTTTATGTTATCCCTTTGTTGGAGAATGTGGTCCTTAATTATTCTTACAAAGTTACTCACAGTAACCATAGAAATAGCTACATTTTCCCAAATGCTTTGATTTTTTTAAACTCTAGTTTAGGACTATGGAAACCTCTATGAAGCATATAGTCTTCACTAGAGATAATACTCCACACTTTTCCATTAATTCATGATGGAGTGTAGAAATCTAGGCACAGTCTGATTTTTACAAATATTGCTCAAATATTTTTGTATTTGTCTTTAAAATTTTATCTTTATTTTATTTATTTTCTTTTGCCTTATTGCTTTGGTATTCATATTTTTTTAATCTTTGAATTCTGGAAAACTGTAACAATTTTGTGGAGGATATAGGAAGACCTTATTTGTAAGTTTAAACTTCAAAATATATTTTAAAATATTTTATGTGTATGAGTATACTGTCTGCATGTATTGAACCTCACTGGTGTCATACAATGCCCTCAGAAGTCAGAAGAGGGCATCATATTCTCCTGGAACTGGAGTTACAGAGCATAGTTAGCTGCCTTGTGGGTGCTGGGAATCGAACCCAGCGCCTCCACAAGAGCGGCCAGTGCTCTTAACCCCTGAGTCATCTCTTCAGCCCCAAATGTTTTTATGGTAAGGAAATTTATTAAATTGTGTTGTTTTTGTCTTTTTCCTTTGACATGTACTAGGGAATATAAATGAACTTGTATATATGTTTTTGTTTCTGTTCTTTTGCATTTGAACTACTTTTTTATTCTCTCTTATCTTGCCCCTGTCTTGCCCCCTTGAACTGGCGATGCCCATTCTCTTCACCACTGTCTCCATGGTGGGAAAAAGCTGTCTGATGGCTTGCCTTCAGTTTCTGTTAGTTGTCTTCCCTGAGCTCTGCTTGCTTGATTTTTAAGCCCTTAGTATTGTTTTATGATTTCCTTCCTGAGCATTTATAAATATATTGGGAGCTCTGTTTTCAGAACTCATGTCATTTAATTTGCTAACTAAATGAGGGATTAATTTGGGTTTTTTGAACTCCAGTATTAAGGGTATGGTCCCCTAAAACATGCCTTCATTTTTATGTTGTGAGCTCACTATTAACTTTCCCCATTAAAATGTGTGTATAAAAGGCCTATTGTAGTTCCCTTTTAGCTGTTTCATCTAAATGTAAGAAATAATTGTTAGAATCACTAAAGAATTATAATCAGTCAGACAGGGTGGTGAATGTCTCCAAACTTTATAGGCAGTTCAAACAAGGAATGATTTTATCCCACAAACTGGGGCCACTCTGAGCAAAATAGAGAAACCCCCAATTCCAAAACAAAAATAGAAGCAATAATAATCTACAGTAATGCTTGGAAGGACATTTATCATACTATTCATTAAAGTGCAGAACAAATTTATGTGGTAAAAAGAGAGAGGCAGAGTTTATAATTTATCTACTTTGTACATGCATATCAAATGACTAACGGCTGGCATAAAAAATAAAACCCATCCGTGTGTGTGTGTGTGTGTGTGTGTGTGTGTGTGTGTATTGAGTGGTTGAGTGAAATGAATTAGGTTTGACAAGTGTGACCTAGAAGTTCCTCTGACCCTATGAGGACAAGCCATGGCCCTGCCTCCTTCCCACACTCTTCAGAAGGAGTCAAGCCCATTACCTCTTTCAGCCAATCAGTCGGCCTTAGCTGCTTGAAATGGAGGAACAAAGGATTTATAAGCCAGAAAAACCATGAGGCCATTCTCTCCCCATTTTGTGTGACAGTTGGGAAACTACCAGACTTATGTTTTGTGTGTGGGGGGGTGCTTTCAAGCACAGCTGTGAATGGGGGATGCACACTCTTCTGTAAATAAACCCTCACCCCACTCGTTAAGATCCTCCAAAGGCTGGCTTTGGAGAATTCTTGACTCAGGTTGTTGAAAGGACAGTGGGAGGAGGGAACTGGAGACCACGTGTGCCTTCCAGCAGGGAATTTAACTTTACAAGTCTTACCTAAACAAGATCAGAAGTATGGTGGATACACTATCCTGGTCAGTTATAGGCAGTACATAAATTTGATGCCTGTCATTGATTTTCAGGCATCTGCATTTTCTGTTGCACTAAACACCAATCATTCTTGATGATCAAGGCAGTATAACATAAACTTTACAATGCCTCCAGTATGACTAAGGCTTCTCTGTAGTACAGCTAGGCAGAAGGCTAAGGAGACAGAGAAGACAAGCAAACAGCTCATGAGAACTGTGCTGGGAATTTAGAGTGGTTATCACTCTCCCAGATCTTCAAACAATGCTGTTGAGTTTGGAAGGGAAGAAAAGAAAGGGTCCTACAATTGACTCTATCCTCATACATTCACAGCACCCAAGAATTTCCGAAGTAAGAAATGCCACACCAACTAGGATAACAACAAAAGCCTGAAGCATGGTGGACATGGAAAGATGTGGGAATGGAAAGTAATTTTGCCACCCCAAAGGAGTGATGGTTAAGCAACAAGAAGATTTTAAGAACCCTGCTTGGGATGTGACAGACTTAGGTTTTCTTGAAGATCTATGACCTCTCCAGACATGTGTATTTGGCCATGTTTACAGCGCCACATATGAGGCCTTAAGTCCAATTATGTAGCTGTTGAATAATTCCAAGTTAAAAGTGCCACTAGTCACAGGATTCCTATATTAAAATCCACCAACCCAGGGCTCAGAAATCATTGTGGAAGAGGGGGTAAAAAGATTGTAAGAGCCAGGGAGGAGGTGCATGACCATACAGAAACAGAGTCCACGGGCTCCCAGGACCCTTCGCCTATGAACCTACAGCAATAGTGTCAGCATACACAAGACCCATTCAAACTTAAGGAGACAAAAACCCAGCACAGAACTGTGGAAATGAACAGTGGTCCCCAATCTTAGTTGAAGAATTATTGGCAGCTGATTACTGCTGGGTGAAAATGAGCTGATCTTAAAGGAAGGGACTCTAGATAGACATCCCAGTGGATGAACTTGCACCGAAGGACATCTGGGAACACTAACTTTACATGATAGGCCTTAACACAAATGATGGAAGATATGAACTCTAGTGGTGGGGGGTATGGAAGGGTGCTAAAGTGGAAGGGGGTATGCTTTTCTGTATGAAATATACAACAATTCAATAAAAAATTTTAAAAAATAAAAAAATAAAAAAACTGTTAAAGAAAGGCCACTACTGCCCCAACATAGTTTGCTGTGCCAGTAACTGTTGTGGATATTAGACTTTAAAGCTGTTGTTAATCTAATGTTTGATTTTTCTCCCTTAGCAACTTTCATAGCATCCTCTAGAACAATGAGAGCTAGTCTCCTGTGAGTAAGCTTCCTCCTCAATTCCAACTCCATTGTTCTAAGTCCTGTGTCTGAAGTTTGTTTTGTCTTCAGTAATAGGTTCTTACCTTCAAGTTCTGGGAAAACAATCAAGGTGTGTGGCAATAACCTATGAAAATTTGGATGCTACACAGGTTGAACAGGCTCCAGTGGATGAACTCATACTGAGGGACACCGGTACACAAACTTGACTGGACAAACCTTCACGTATATGAAAGAAATGCAAGAAGTCCTGTCGGTGGGTTATAGGAGGTTGCAGCTAGGGAAAGGGGGCAGTAAACAGATGTATGAAATCCACAAAAATTCAATAAAATATATTAAAAGAAAACATGCTTGGGGGAAAGATGTTTTAGCCAGTGCCTCAAATGCCTCTGGTGTGTTCTGACAAGCTGATGAAGAGGACGTATACAGGGATGGCTGTTCCCATAGCAACTCGGCATCTATCCCGAAACAAATCTATTTTGGTCCTTATTTATCCAACAAGAAAAGAAATGCAGTACTGTTTACCACTGGGGGGCGCACTTGTGTGTTGTGCAAAATTGTCAGGATCGGGATTCAGTGTTGCACGGCCAGTCCCCTACATTCCACAGTATCCAACAGGGGTCAGACTGGCGCCCAGGGCATTCAGTGTATCTAGATCCTGTTTCTAGAAAGTTTTAAAAACTTTCTCTGCCCATGGAGAACCCTCTCCCTGTGGGAGATCTGCAAGCCAGAGACATTGCCCTGTCCTTGGTGATCTTTCATGCAGATGCTGAGCTTGGGTTCTAAATGCCCCTTTTCATTCTTCCCACGGTTTCAGGTTTCATTGTGGTCAGGAGAAGAGAAAGCAGAATATTTCTCATCCCCCCTTCCTCCTCCTCCTCCTCTTCCTTTTCCTTCACTGAAACCAAGAATGCACTAGATAAATTTTCTTCCATTGAGTGATATTCTTAGCCCAAATATATATCCTTTCTTTGTTTAAAGGATATATTTCTTTTCTCTTCTACATTCTTTCTAACCTGTGTCTTTGTAATCAGTAAACACCTTGAGGTCATGTGGTTTTATGCAGCAATTTTATAGTGATTAGGGAGATAAATGGTGGCTGGGGATTTAGCTTAGTACCTAGGAAGCTCAAGGTCCAGGTTTTGGTTCTCAGTTCTAGAAAAAAGAGAAGGAAACTGTACTTATGAAATTGACAAATCTCAACAGATAAATGACTTTGTCTCAATATTTTCAGCAAGAATTAGTTAAAAAAATCCTGAAGTTGTGGTATTGTAAAGTTGACTTATATATTTTCTACTTTCTGGGCAGTTAAATGAAGTCATGTAGCTGCCAAGAGTATTTCCCTGGTGATTTACTTTTGGAGATACAGTGAACAAAATCAGAACTTAGATAAGCTCATTAATAAGATTTTTCTAGCACCTGGTCCCTTGACAGGTAACACTTGCTTAAGAATTTTCCAAGCCAGAAATCTAAGTTAGGATGTCAGGTGTGAAACTACAGGGATTTTAATGATTTGCTTAGTCTCTGTGGATCCAGACAGGTGCTTATGTGCCCGCTACCTGAGGAAGGTGAGGAATACTCTACTTACAAGAGATCATATAAGTAGAGTTTTTAATTATCAGTGAAATGATTCCAGTCTTAACTGTCCTTATTGTGACAATCCATATATGAGAAATTATCCTTAGTCAGCAACAAAGATGATCTTCATACCAGACACCCCAAAGAGCATTTTAACCCAATAGTCAAAATTCTAACATAACATAATTTAAAATCAGTTGAGAAACTCATTGTTTTTGTTTATATTTGAGGAAATTTTTAGCGCACACAAGAATTCATATTAATATCAGTCATGAATATAATTGGAGTTGAATATTTTTAGGCAATAAAATGTTAATGGAGAATTGGAAACAGGTCTATCAAATGACAGAGTGTAATCTTAAAATGGAGTACAAAGTGGAGCTATAGATAGATTTGGGCAGAGTGAAGTGGAGGGAAATTGAAATAAATGACTTGGTCATCAAGAAATCACATATTGTGGTTCTGATCCAAGCAGGGGTAACAGCAAAGGCACAACAAGAACTGGCCATATGAGATACTTAGACATGGCAGGAAATTCAAAGGCTTTTGTGATACAAAGAAATAAGGTGATAGATCTCAGGAGACTTCTGAAGACAGGGACCTCATCCTGGAGGCTCCACCCTCATGAACTCTTCTAACCTAACCACAGAGTCATAGCTCAAGGCCCCTAATAAAATTACATTCAAGGGTAGAAATTCCGAGTGTGTTTCGGAGGGACACAAATATTCAGTGCTTGTTGGTAGTAAGGTGTGAAGGTTAGAAAGGTGAAGAGAATGTGCAGAATGATTTCCCAAGCTTTGTGTGTGGTTACTAGAGTCACAGTGATACCCAAACTAAGAATAATTGCATGGAGAAGTGCTAGTGGATTTAAATTCAGGTAAGTTCTGCTGCACAACTCTATGGTGGTTTGAAATAAGCAGACATTTTGTGACCCAAAGTTTCTAGAAACCGTCAAAGGTGATATGGAGATGACCTAACAAGGGTCTGAATGTCCAAGGAGACTGTAGACAGTGATAAGGGGCTAAGGATGGAGCAGAAAGGAACTTCAATGTCTTTGGAAGAATAAAAGCTGTGAACATGTGTTGAATGTTTTCTAAAATAAATTTTAACATGTCTACTATTGACCAAAATATGCTTTCCAGTAGCTTAAAGTAAATAACTATGATAGAACTGTTTTACACGCATTCATAAATGTGATGAGTTTTCAGAGGATGATCTGACATTTGAGCGGAGCCTTTCTGGCAAACACCCAGACAGAAGAATGTTTCTGGGAGAGGGGGAAGTAAAAGCAAATAAATGTAGGCAGAAGCTGGAAGAAACCGACCTTGAATGATTAATATTTTGATTGTAGGTTTCTTGAATACACAAATGAGTCAAAGGAAATACTAATGCACAAACGTCTGGAAAAACCAGGGGGATTTTAACTTTGTTATATAGATAGTAATTAAACAGTAAAGATTTTTGCTGTGTATAAATTCAGATGATAGCTAATAATCACTATTGCTAATAGTCACTACTTCTTATGTAGGCATAGAAAACCTTATCAGTACACTATACAATTTGATTTTATTATCGCTGCTTAAAAATCTAAGAAGTAAATTGACTATAAATTTACACATAAGAGAATCTTATTTTGGCCAATATTATTACATTTATAGTCAAAGGGGAGTTATGAATAGGCTTTTACTCCTGAGAGATCGATTGGTTTAGCGCAGTAAATTATATTCTCAAGACCACTGAAGCATCTCAAAAATAATTTAGTATATTTAGGCAACTGATGTTTTCAACACAAAACAAAATATGCTACTTATTCATCGTTTAACATTGAAATGCATGTCACTTTCATCAACTCCTTGCACACTGTGCTCTGAAATGCAATTGTGTATGAGCATATTTTAATAAGTGGCTGACATATTTATAGAAAGAATAATCAGAATGCAGGAGGTGTGTGGATTCCCATTCTTGTAGCACTGAATTGGATGGCTTGATAGCTACAGTATAAGACTCAAAAGGCTCTTTTCATCTGTTAATCATCACATCAGTTCTGTAACTAGGCTCTCTGAAAAAAAATGTCATTTTGTCACAAACTTTAAAAAGGCAGTCTGTTTGCACATGAAATCTAACATGAATCTATGACAAAGCTCAAGGCACGGCACCTTCAGAAAAAATTATACTTAATCTGTGAAATGTGCTGGAAGGATGGTGATACACATACTTTTGAGTAGCATTAATATTTAATTTTAGACCATACCGATACAGTCAATATAAAAATCCTTGGACTCTGATTAAGCAGCATTACTGAAAGCCCATAGGCCCATCTGATGTTTGAAGCCAGATGTGCATCCAAAATTTTAAGAATAAAATCAGAAGCATTTCTGATCATTTACAAGCAAATTTGGCAAGATATTCATGAGAACATAGTGTTCTACAGAACAGAATTGGATTTCAATTAATTTTAAAAACAGTTGTTAGGGGTAGGTTTAATAAATAGTCAATTTATTAGTGTCTAAATGATCCAGAATAGAGTCTCAATGAAAGATTGTCTAGATCAGGTTGGTCTGTGAGCATATCTGTGGGGTGTTGTCTTGATTGCTAATGTTAATTGCTGTGGGAAGACCCCACCCACTGTGGGTGGACTATTCCCTGCAGGGGATCCTAGACTGTACAAGTGTAGAGAGGGGCCTGAGCACAGGTAGCAGGCCTGCATGTATTCCTTCTGCTCTTGATTGTGGATGTGACCAGCTGCTTCAAGCTCCCGCCTTGACTTCCCTGAAAGGGTTGGATGATGAGCCCTTTCTCCCCTAAGTTGTTTTTGTTGGGGTATTTTATCACAGCAGAAAAGGAGCTAGAACATGTGTTAACAGCTGTGTCGAAAAATGTAAATATTTCCATTATGCCAGTGAGGAGTCATGCTTGATATTATGACTATTATTTAAAATAATTTTGGTATATATTAAACAATAAAATTAAGTCAAAAGTAGTTATGAGTAGTGCAAGTTAAAGTGAAATTATAGGTCACATAAAATGAAATGATAAAAATTAGAAAAAAATCTATCTATCTATCTATCTATCTATCTATCTATCTATCTATCTATGCTATTTTTTTTTTTTGGAGCTGAGGACTGAACCCAGGGTCTTGTGCTTGCTAAGCAAGCGCTCTACCACTGAATATATAGGTGGCTACAGAAAACTAAACAGAATTCATTAACATTTTGTAATAACACAAATAACCCACTAGAAAATCCAATATGTCTTTCTTGTTGAGTCTCTTAAGAGCAGCAAAATTTAGATGAGGAAAAGTTCAGGGAAATGGATCAGTGTGTGAAAGAGCTTGCTGTGTAAGCATGAAGACTTGAGTCTGATCCCAGAAAACATGTAAACAACTAGATGGAGTGGCTCACATCTACAGTCACAGAATTCTATGGTTATGTGAGAAGCAAAGACAGGGCAATCTGTAGAAGCTCTGAGCTTCTGGGACACATTGAGCATTAGTTGAAGCAAGAGAGACTTTGCTTCAAGGTAGAAAGCAAGAACCAACTACAGCTTGGCACTTGTGCACCCTTATTCATACACACACACACACACACACACACACAATAATAAGTTAAAAATCTTTATGGGGACCTGGAGAGATGGCTCAGCAGTTAGGAGCACTGATTGTTCTTATAGAAGACCCAACTTTGAATCCCAGCACCTATATGGTGGTTAACAACCATCCATAACTCCAGTTCCAGGAGATCTGATGCTCTCTTTTGGTGCTCATGGGCATTGCACGACATGGGTAACGACATGGGTGCACTTATATACATGCAAGCATAAAATTCATATACATAAAATCAATAAATAAAATGTTTAAAAAAATAAAAAACCCAAACCCTTGGTTTCCAACATCGCGTGTAGCATGTTTGTGTGTGCTTTACATTAAGGATGCATAATGTATTCGGCTGAGATGGCTCAATGGGTAAAAGTGATTGCAACACAAGCCTTATATCCTGAGCTTAATTTTCAGAATCCCTAGAAAGTACTTTGAAGAAATAGATGATATTGATGTTAACTGAACATTACAAAATGTACTATTCAGTTATCAAAATATTACAGTGGCTGAACTTGCAACAAGGGACATGTGGGTACAAATGCTTGACTGGATAGGTCTTAACATATATGACAAAATGCTTGAAATCCTGTGGTGGGGCTATGGAGATGTGAATGGGGGAGAGAATCTAAATTTAATTAAGATCTATTATATGAAATGTACAAAAATTCAATAAAATATACATTAAAAATTTACACTGCCACAAAAATATATATCATTTTGTCTGTCAATTAAAAGCACATTGAAAAATACATGGGAAATGCATGTGGTTTTTCTCAAAGCTGAAAAAGATTTTCTTAAAAAAAGAATAAGCTTTACAAGAAAAAGTTGATATGTTTGACTTAAATAAAAATTCTATGTGTGATATAAATTTTAAAGTTATTTGTGAGAATGATAAACAATGGAGGCTGGTGGTAGTGATAATAAAAACAGTGATGCAGAGATGATCTGTGTATGATACATTGGTATCAGGTGTTTCCCTAACACCAGAGAAGGATGCCAAATATTTAACGTGGATAAAAATAAAGCTTTAACTCATAATCAGTGTGGGGTGGATCACATAATCATAATATTTACTAAAACAGGTTACACCTCAGAATCAATATAACAGTTATGTCCTGTATGAATGAATCAATTCTGAACAGGGTTTCATATTCCAATTCTCTTGTGTGATCACATTAATTTGGAACAGAATATTTGCATCTGCAGCATGGAAAGCAGAAAGAGATTGGTGATGGGGAGATAACAAATTACCCCAAATTTACCCTTAGTGTTTTCTATAGAAGCTTTTAAAATATTGTTTTTGGCTTTCCCATGGTGTGTTGACTCCCACAACCTGAGCAAATTCAATCTCCCAGCCCCCATATCCTGTTCTCCTTCTAGCCTTGGACACAGGCCTGCTTCTGTTCTCAGCACCTCAGATTTCTAGACTACCCTCTTAGTCCACATCTACCACTGCATCCTGATCCCCTGCATGCAGACCAGTTCAGTGCTTCAGTCTAGTTTCTTAGAGCCTCTGTAGGCTGTCCCTACTCACAACCCACCTTTGGCCTCCTGAGACCAGCCTTCTTCCCTGGTAAGTCTAAGCCACTGTGTCTTGACTTCCACAACCTGAGAAAATTCAGTCTTCCACCCCCCACATTCTCTTCTCCTTGTAGCCTTAGGCACAGACCTGCTTTTGCATTCAGCACCCTAGGTCTCTGGACTGCAATTTTAACCCAGATCCTCCAACTGTGTCCTAATCCCCTGCACACAGGCCACTTCAATTCTTCAGTCTAGTTTCTTAGAGCCTCCATAGACTGTCCTGATCCACAACTTACCTTTGCACAGTCTTCTATCCTGGCTCTCTGAAACCCCAACTTGCTTTGAATTCCCTAGACTAGCCTTCTTCCAAACCAATCTCCCCCAGGGTGCCTTGACTCCCATACCTACAACCTGAGCAACACCAATCTCCAGGACCTACATCCTGTTCTCCTTCCTATTCTCCTTCTAGCCTTGGGCACAGAACCATTTTTGTTCATAGCATCCCAGATCTCTGGATTATCCTCTTAACTCTGTGACTCAGTGAGTTTTCAAAATCGTGCCTTGTTCATCCCCTTACATTGGGACCACTTAAAGCTCCTCCCACTTCTGCAATCTTAGACTTCTCTGCCCTTTAATAGGGACCCAGACTTTTCAGACTGCCTGAGATCACCTGAATCCAACCTCCACCTAGCAGGCTTCCCAAATTGTACTGTGCCTGCTGACTAGAGGGGCTCAGACCTTAGGAGGAAACCTGAGATCCTCATTCATCTTGGGACTCTGCAGGAAATCCTGAATAGTTTGATTAGAGCCATCTGTCCCCTCCAATATAAAATCAAAAGTGAGAACCTGAAGCCTAGACCAACCAGATTTGCATATACAATAAGAAAATACCAAAGGTACATCAAGTATACAAACATAAACAGACTTAAACTCAACAAAGGAAGGCTTGAGTTTAACATCAGAATCAGAAACTGAAAAAGAAAGTTACATGACAAAGTCACAATAAAAAAATAATAACATGAAAAACCCAAATAATATATCTCCACCAAGCAACAATAGTCATACAGAAGAATTCTACAATAATAAACCCCTAGAGATAACCGAAGACACAGAATTCAAAAGAACAAATATAAACATGATCAAAGAATCAATGAATTTTATTATCAACAAACAAATCAAAGAACTAAAAGAAGACAGTGATAAACTTCTGACTGAATTCAAAAAGAGTTACAAATATTGAAGAAAACAGACTCAAATGAAGAAGAAAAGAAAACACTCAATAAACAAATTATAAATGACATGAGAAAGACTCACTAGTAGAATAAATGAAATGAAAACAGAATATCAAGACTGGACACCAAAGTTGATGAATTGGACCACTCAAGCAAAGATTATGAAAACAGAGGAATGAAATATGCAAAAAATGTGGGACACCATGGAAAGACCAAATTTACAAATCATAGGCATAGCCAAAGGAGAAAAATCTCAGGATAACAGTATGGACAGGATCGTAGAAGAAAATTTCCCCAAATTAAAGAAAGACATGCCCATACATATACAAGATGCACATAGAACATCAAATAGGACCAGAAAAGAAACTCCTCATGGCATATCATAGTAAAAACACCAAACTTACAGAACAAAGAAAGAATAGCAAAATATGCAAAAGAAAAACAAGTAACATATAAAAGAAAACTCTTTAGAATTACAGCTGACTTTTCAGTACAAAATATGAAAGCCAGAAGAGATTGAACCAAAGTATTCTCAGCTCTAAATGACCACAGATACCAACCCAGAATACTTTACCTAGCGAAGACGTTCATTATAGTTGAAGAGGAATGAAAAACTCTTCCATGACATAAATAGTCTGAAAGAATTTGTATCTACAAACCAGTTCTTCAGAGAATTCTTGAAGCAATACAAAGAGCTGAAGAAAGGAATGACTATACCCAAGGGGTAACAGAAAGAAACCGCATGACAGTATAACTGTGGAAAAGGAGTTAGCCCAACAATGTGAACAGAAATTAAAATGACAGGAATCAATACACATCTATCAATAATAACTATAAATATCAATGGACTGAATTCCCCAGTCCAAAGACACAGGCTAGTTAAATGGATTAAAAAACAAAATCCATCTTTTTGTTGTCTGAAAGAAACCCATTTAACCTTCAAGGACAGGCACTACCTTAAGGTGAAAGGATGGGAAAAAATATTTCAATCAAATCGTACTCAGAAAAAAGCAGGAGTTGCAATTCTAATATCTGACAAACTAAACTTCAAACTAAACTAATCAGAAAAGATAACGAGGGCCTCTTTATCCTGATCAAAAGAATAATTGACCAAGAAGATATTACAATCATGAACTTATATGCACCTAACTCTGGTGCACCCAACTTCATAAAAACAGTACTACAGGACTTTAAGATGCAGATTAATTCTAACTCACTAATAGAAGGGGACTTCAATACCCCACTGTTTACACTGAACAAAGAATAAACAGAGACACATCTGAATTAAGCCAGTACTATACTCTAAATGGACCTAATGGACATCTACTGAATATTCCACCCAAACTACAAAGAATATAATTTCTATTCAGCACCCCACTGAACTTTCTCCAGAACTGACCACATACTTGGTCATGAAACATACCTCAACAATTACAAAACATTGAAATAATTCCATGTATTCTATCAGACCATAGTGAAATAAAACTTAAAATCAACACCAGAAGAAGCCTTAGTAATTAAATGAACTCATTGAGATTAAGCAACACACTCTGGAGTGACGGATGGGATAGGTCAAAGGAGAAATTGAGAAAGAAATAAAAGTATTCCTGGAACTGAATCAAAAGAACAATAGAACACAGCAAAAGCCCTGGGACGCTTTAAAAGCAGTCCTACAGTGTAAGTTTATAACTCTAAGTGCCTCCATTAAAATCAGAAAGAACACAAATAAATGACTTAATATTGCATCTCAAGACATTTGAAAAGTAACAGCAAATAAAACCAAAACCCAGTAGACAACAAAAATAACAAAAATGAGACTAGAAATTAATGAACTAGAAAAAAGAAATTATTCCAAAGGATCAACAAATATAAGAGCTAGTTATTTGAAAAGATAAACAAGATAGACAGACCCTTAGCCAAGCTAACCAAAAGAAAGAAAGAAGAACTCCAAATCAACAAAATCAGAGAAGAAAGGGGAAACATCACAACAAACAACAAAAAGATCTGGAGCATGGTTAGGGAATACTTTAAAAAACCCATACATTATTAAATTTTCAAACCTAAAAGAAATGGGTGTGTATCTGAAATAATGGGACTCACCAAAGTCAAACCAAGAAGAATCAACAGCTTAAATGGACCCATAACATGTAAGGAAATTGAAACAGTAATACAAAACTTCCAAACTTAAAAAAGCCCAGGCCAAGATGATTTTGTAGCAGAATTCCACCAGACATTTAAAGAAGATCTATATCCCATACTACTTAATTTATTTAAAAAGATAGAAAGAGAGGGAGAACTTACAAATTCCTTCTGTGAGGCCAGGATCACTCTCATACCAAAACCAAGTAAAGATACAACTGAAAAATAAAACTATAGATCCATATCCTTAATGAACATAGATGCAAAATTTCACAAAATACTTGCAAACCACATATAGGCACACATCAAAAATATTATCCACCATTATCAAGTCATCTTTATTCCAAAGACACTGCAGAAAATAATGACATTAATGTGGAGATGGTTTGTGAACTAGTGTGAGTGTGCCCGTATGAATGTGTGTGTGTGTAGAATATTTATGCTTATCTTTCTTTTCTCCACATTTTATTAGCTTTTGAATTAGCATAGAGAGTAACGTATTTTCTTATGGTATTTTTGTATGTTTTGTTCCTCTCTGCCCTGCCCACCTTTCCCTCCCCTACTCCTAATCTGCTCCTTCTTTTTCATTCCATGTCTCTTCTCTTCTCTTTTTTTTTCCCTCTGACTTATGATCTCTTCTTTGCTCTCATGGCTTCCTTTCTCCTTTCACTGATCTACACCTATATCCACACACACATACATTAAGACAGCAATGATTCAATCTATCTCAGTCTATACAAGTAATAAAGTATTTATTATGATGACTGACGTTATGTGTGCATGCTATACATCCCATCATGTGTTTTTCCTAATCACAAGTCAGTTTTTTTAACCACAGATTGGATAGATATTGTATTTAGATGACCTTTTTTCTTTGTACCATCTAAACTGTGATTTTTTCACTAAGAATTATTTACAGCTGCTAGCCATAACCAACATTTAATTGTGTGAGCTACAATTATCATCCTTCAAAGTCATACTTTAAAAAAAACTTACTAATTAATAGTTAGCACATATGGGCTTTTGATTTTCTAAATACATTATCAACAATTAATCGAATTTCCTAAAAAGTCGGTGGGGGCCCTCATTCCTGTAGGATAAGAGCAAAACAACAGTAGGCTCATTGAGAAAGAAGTTAGATCAAGACATGCCTTTACATATAATAGCAAAATTCATCATTATTGGGCAGGGACTAGAAGAGAGGATATAAGATGTATAATTTAGTTTGCCTTCATTTTGAAGGTACTGATCACTATAACTAGACACCATTTTCCTTTCCAGAAATTAAACTTTAACACACATATACATACATATGTGAACACACATGCACATGCACACACATACACATATATACATGAACACTTATACATACATACACATTCATACATACATATACACATTGTACTAAATAGCTTTAGTTGTCAACTTGACACACCTGGGTAAAGGGAGCCTCATTTGGGGAACTGCCTCCATTGGACTGGCCTGTGGCCATGTATGTGGAGTATTTTCTCTGTTTTTGAGTGATGTGGGAGGGCCCAGCACACTGCAGGGCCACCCCTGGGCCTGTTGTTCTACATTGTATAAGAAAGTGGACTGAGCATGGAAAGGGGAGTGAGCCAGTAAGCTGTACTCCACCGTGGCCTGTGTTTCAGTTCTTGCACCCAGGCTCTTGCCCTGAGTTCATATCTTGGGCTCCTTCAGTGATGAACTGTGACCTGGGACCTGTAAGCCAAAAAAAACCCTTTCCTCTCCAAGCTGGTATTGGTCAGAGTGTTTCCTCACAGCAATCAAAAAGAAGCTAGAACAGAAATTGATACTGAGAGAATGGCACTGCTGTGACAGACCTGACATTAGAATTTTGGGGAAGATTTTGGAAGCATTTGGACTGGAAAAGCCATTGACTGTTTAGAGTGTTTTGCTGTGGAGTTTGGAACAGTTATGCAGGAAGAGTTGTGGACAATGGGGGCCTGGCTTGTGAAGCTTCAAAGGGAAGCAGAGACTATCAGGGCTGTTTTTGTTATATCTTGAATTGAGAATCTGTGAGTTCTAGTCAGCTGGGGCTGAAGAATCAGTTGTGATTAAGAAGAGACCAGAACCTGAAGTAAAACCTTTGCTTATTGGAACAATTGATGCTGGTTAGCTGGAGCTGAAAAATTAGCTGTAAGTAAAAAGAAACTAGAATCGCTGTGGCAAAATCTTCTGGGAAGTAGTTCCTCAGGGTCAGTACACAGAAGGCATGGTCCAGAGGGGGCCTGAGGCTCCATCTGAACCTAGAAGCAGGACTTGGCAATGTATAAGAGTCTCCTGCATGGTTCTGGGTTTGAAAGTGTGAAATGGTCACAGAGAACAGCTGAGGCTTGGCACACTGAGAGGCCAGGAAAGGCCATTGGTGAACGTGCAGCCTCGAGGACTGAAGGGATCATGGAGAGAGCATCTGAGACTGTATCCTGAGAGGTCAAAAGAGCACATTGGTGAAGGTACAGTCACAGTTTCAGTGGAGACTCCAAACATGTGGAGGTGCAAGAACAATGGGAGGACCACCAAGGGCAGCAGCAGGTTAAGAATGGAAAAGGCTTGGGCCTGTGAGACAAGCTGTGCATGCTGTGGACAGCAGAGTCAGAGAAGTGGAGCTGCCAAAATCCTTTGGAGTCCCGAAGATCATAAGAGAATCCCAGATGTCCAGCCTTGACCTACTTTGCTGGACTTAGATTTTGCTTAGGTATGCCCAATTCTTCCCTTTTGGAATAAGACAACACTTGTTTTGGATTTTACAGGACACCACAATTAAGAGATTTAAAAAAAATGTATTTATTATTTTTTTTTAGAAGATTTTTTAGAAGAATTCATTACAGCTTTAACATACTCAGTAACACTTTCCAGAGCAAAGATACATCTCTTTCAAAAGTGGCTATAAAATTTTTAGGTTCACAGTTGAATTAATACAGTTATACAATATTGAGCTCAGTATAAACCCTGTAAGACATAAAATTGAATGAGTTTTTAACCTTTAAAAAAGATCTCCATTTCATTTTAAAGTATACTGCTTCTTACAGAAGTATTCATTGTTTTTGCTAATGACACTTAGGTGTTAGCCTTTGGAACAGAGTATGTGGCTAACAGTCCAAAGGACATTTTAACTTTTAGCCAAGAAACTGGCTACATTTCTTTGGGGTCTGTTTTTTATTTTGTTAAAATACTTATTTAAGCTCCTGGCCTGCTCTCCTGCCTTCAGGCCTCTCTTGGGGTAACTCTATTGTGCAGCCCTCCTCGCCTTGACTCCCCCAGCCGCATTACCCTTTCATCTCCCCCGCTGTTCTCTACTCCTAGCTTGGGCCCTGTGCCATTCCTGGTCTTGGGGCCCCAGACACCTGGGGAGCCAGTGCTGCTTCCTGATCCTTTTCACCCAGACCAGCTTGGTGCCTTCCTTAGGCTCCAGGAGCACTGCTTAGGGACCTGGCCCCGCCCTCACTTCTCCCTGCTTCCCTGGACCTGCATCACCGGCTAACTCTCCTGGCCTGCTCTCCTGCCCTCAGGCCTCTCTTGGGGTAAGTCTATCACGCAACCCTCCGTGCCTTGACTCCCACAGCCGCGTTAACCTTTCCATCTCCCCCGCTGTTCTCTACTCCTAGTTTGGGTCTGCGCCATTCCTAGTCTTGGGTCCCCGGACACCTGGGGAACCAATACTGCTTCCTGATCTTTTTCACCCAGACCAACTTAATGCCTTCCTTGGGCCCCAGGAGCACTGCTTATGGATCTGTCCCTGCCCTCACCTCCCTCTACTTCCCTGGTCCTGCAACACCCGCCAGCCTCTTTCTGGGGCTGACAGCCTCTTTCTGGGGCTCCGAGGCTTACCTTTCCTCTCCCTGATCCTTTGCATCCAGTACAACCCAGCTACTCAATCCACTCCCTGGGAAATCTTGGGGCTTATTCCCACCCCATCTGCCTTTGCATCCCTGCGTGGCACGGCCATGGTCAGGATCTCAGGTCAGTCCAACACCCAAGTTCCTGAGGCCAAAATTATTCTGAGAAGATTCCAGACCTAAGAAGAAAGTCAGAAAACTTCTGACCCACATTGGAATTGGGCCACCATGGAACTCCTGAAGACAAAATCAATCCGGCCTCGACAATATAAAATCAAAAGAGAGAATCAGAAGCTTAGATGAACCAGCTCTTCATACCCAAAAAGTAAACCACAAAGACACATAAAGCTCAAAAATAAAAGAAGCAGAACTAAACTTGAAGGCCCGAGTATCACACAAGAGTCAGAAACTACAAAAGAAATTCACATGTCAAAATCACAGAGAAAAAATAATAACATGAAAAACCAAAATAACATATCCCCACCAAATACCAGTAATCCTCTAGAGGAGCACAATGAGAATCCCCTAGAGACAATGCAGGACATGGAACTCAAAAGAACAATGATGAATATCATAAAAGAATGCAGTGAATTTAAAGGACACACAAACAAGGTAATCATAGATCTGAAGGAAGATAGGGATAAACTTCTGAATGAATTCAGAAAAGAGCTAGAAATATTGAAAAATACTCAGGCTGAAATAAAGAACGAAGTGAAACACTCCATAAGCCAATTAGAAAAGAGCTGAAATGAAGAAGGAAGTGAAACACTCAGTAAGCC
>NW_008341886.1:984932-986434 GCF_000622305.1 Nannospalax galili | reverse complement strand
AATAGCCCAGGAAACAAGGGCAAGAATTAACAAGTGGGACCTCATTAAACCGAAAAGCTTCTGTACATAAAAGGCGACAGCCAAGGAAACAAACAGAAAACCCACAGAATGGGAAAAATCTTCACCAGCAAACATCTGATAGAGGTTTAATTACCAGAATATATAACGAACTTAAAAAACAGAGAACCAAGACAAGAAGCAACCCAATTGAAAGATGAGCTCAGGAGCTTAACAGAAAGTTTTCAAAAGAAGAAGTAAAGATGGCAATGAAACATCTTAAAAGATGTTCAACATCACTAATAATCAGGGAAATGCAAATTAAAACCACTTTAAGATTTCACCTTACCCCAGTCAAAATGGCAACGATCATGAAAACAAATAACATGCAGATGCAGGGAAATAGGAACCCTCATCTACTGCTGATAGGACTACAAACTGGTGCAGCCATTATGGAAATCAGTGTGGGCAAATCTTAAAATACTAAAAATAGATCTACCATATGATCAAACTATACCACTCCTTAGCATATACCAAAGGACTTGATACCCCACTACTTGCTCAGCCATGTTTATTGCTGCTCTTTTCACAATAGCTGAGAAATGGAAACAACTGAATTGTCCCTCAACCAACGGATAAAAGATGAAAATGTGTACATTTGCACAATGAAATTCTACTCAGTAGTAAGAAATACAAAATCATGAAATACAGGTAAATGAATGGAACTAGAAATCATTATACCAACTGAAGTAACACAGACTCAGAAAAACAAGTCAATGCATGTTCTCTCTCATTTGTGGATATTAGCTCCAAATTCTTAAATGTAAGAATATATCCTGATGTAACACCAGGAACCAGGAAAATGGGAAGGAATCATGGGGCAAGAAAGGAAGAAGGAAATGGAGAGACAGGGATAGTAGGACACAGGTGTTAGCAAAATGAGGAACCTAGGGGATAAGGAGAAAGAAGAAGCTCAACAGAGGTAGGATCATAGGAGCAAGGGTATTAGTAAGGAAGAAAGGAGGGAAGTGGGGAACCTTAAGTGGGAAAACCATGATAGAGGGGTGAGACAGCACAAGAGAGAAACAATGCCTAACTAGTCACGAAAACCAGAGGGAACCATATTATTCCTACAATCTACTGACTCATTATACATAACAGACCAAGAAAAATATCTCTAGATAAGTTTTATTTGAGAGCAACTGGTCATTACCCAAGACTTACCTGCATGACACACAGTAATGAAAAATGCCAGAATGGTGGAACTAACCTTCTTGGATGTTTAACAGACATACCTTGAGATCTATACTAATTGGGTCAGAGGGACACAAAGGACACTTTTTGCTCCCTGCCCTCCTAGGTCGATTAGTTCCCAGGGACTGTGAGCATCTCACAAAACATCCTGTAAAGGTTCTGGGTCATCTGACCTCTTGATCAAGGAGGCAAAGGTGACCCCACCAGATGGACTTGAACCAGTGTCCAGTCTATAAAGAGGAGGGTCAACA
>NW_008341886.1:980832-984142 GCF_000622305.1 Nannospalax galili | reverse complement strand
CTCATAAAAAATACCTAGAAACTTGCACCCACTTGTGAAAGAGATGTACTCTTGCTCTGGAGTATGTTGAATGGGTTAATGCTGTTGTAATGAAATGCTTCTTCTAATTAAAAAAAAATACTTATTTAATAACCACATACTTAGAAGAAGCATTTCATCACAACAGCATTGACATATTCAATAACATTTTCCTGAGCTAAGAGGCATCTTTTAAAATTGGCTGTAAATTTTTAGGTTTATAGTTGAATTATTACAGTTATATAATATTGTACTCACTATAAACCCTATAAGACATAAAATTAAATGAGGTTTTAACCTTTAAAAAAGATCTCCATTTCATTATTGAAATATAGAGTTTCATATATAAAAATTCATTTTTAATGCAATTGACATTAAGATGTTTGCACATGCGTTTCTAATCTCTATATATCTGATTAAGACTAGTCATAGTCAGTTACTTTCTTAGCTCCTTGGCATCTGAGCATGGATAAAAAGTCATTAGGTAGATTTCAATGGTAATGTTTTTCACATCTACTAATTATTAAGGAGCAAATTTTTATGCTTTGAAGAATTATTATTTTTTAATCATTTTTTAAATTTTTAATAACTACATGATTAGAAGCATTTCACTACAGCTTTAACATATTCAGTAACACACTCCAGAGCAAGAGTACATCTCTTTCACAAGTGGGTGCAGGTTTCTAGGTTCACAGTTGAGTTAATACAGTTATACAACGTTGAACTCAGTATAAGCCCTGTAAGATATAAAACTGAATGTTTTTTTTCACCTTTAAGAAAGATCTCCATTTCACTTTAGAATATATTGTTCCTTGCAGAAAGACTCATTGTTTTTGCTAATAACACTGAGATGTTGGCGCACGCATAAAGGAGGCTGTGGACTTTTAAGTATTTGGATTTTTAATGGCTATGGGACTTTTAAGGTTGAACTGTCTTATCAAGTTGTGATATTGTTAATGTTATGTCTTGGGGATAAGAAATGGAAAGCTTTGATTTAATAGAGATGTGTTTGTGTGTCAAGTTGACAAGGGGTCAATTGTGCTGGTAGCTTCAGTTGTCAATTTGACACACCTTGGTTGATGGAGCCTCACTTGGGGAATTTCCTCCATTGGACTGGCCTGTGGTTATGTCTATGGGGTATTTTCTTGATTGTTGACTGATGTAGGAGGGCCCAACCCATTGTGGGTGGTGCCACCGCTGGGCTGGTGGTTGTGTATTATGTAAGAAAGCAGGCTGAGCATGTTTCAGGGAAGCAAGCCAGTAAGCAATGTTTCTCCAAGGCCTGTGCTTCAGCTCCTGCTTCCAGGCTTCCTGCCTTGAGTTCCTCCCTTGGGCTCCCTCTGTAATGATCCTGTAAGATGTAAGCCAAATAAACCGTTTTCTCTCTAAGTTGGTATTTTTCAGTGTCTTGCCATGGCAAACTAGAAGACACATACACACACACACACACACACACATATATATATACACACACTTACATACACACATGCAAACATATACATAATCAACACATACACATGCAGTCACATACATACATATACACATACACATACATGCAAACACATACACAATACATACACACATGTACACACACATATATGCACACATATATATGCATACATACACACTCACACATAAAATTTATTCTACTCATTCCTAGTTACTACTGTGCATATCTTGTTCTACAATAATTTATATCCAATTTAATTTGCTGAAATGGAGAAATACAGTTGTTTTGCTGTGTCATACATGATGTTTTCACCACAGTGGTTTTGAGCACTGAGAAGACAGCACTGCCTCTGCCTAGATATACATTTCCCACTGTTTTGTTGCTGGCTGTTTGCTATGAATTACACTATAACAATTGACAGTTGAGATATCCAAAGAGCACTGCTTGGTTTGCCTTCATGTTGATGCTGTGCCTACAGAATTTGATACATTGGAAAAATGTTAATTTCAAAACTGTATTGGATTTGATATGTTTAAGTGATTTGCCATAGTTGTCGTTTTTACCTTTAACTATGTAATTGAAAGATATTTCTGCTTTGTCAGCAATGATAGAGTCATATTTCACAGTATTAATGTGGAGAAATGATTCATCTGAACATTTAGGATGGATTCAGCTCCAAAATTGTCCTGGCATACGGCTACCATGAGAACATGCATTTCTAATCAGCAAAGAGAGTTGTCTGCCACCCTCACACTAAAAGTCACTTTCTCTGGGCGTCTGGCTATAAAAAGCCATCGGTAACGGCTTCCTGTCTTTGAAGGTTGGTAAGGCTTTTCTTGAAGGATTCTAAGTCAGCGAATTGCATTAAGAGCAATTAGATCAGGAAAATCGTTTTCCCGTGCTTCCTCCTTGCCTTTTCCTCCTTTTCTTTCCCTGCTTCTCCTTCACATTTGTGTTTCTTTTTCTCTTCCACCCCTTCCCTGTCTTTAGAGTCAGAAGTCCTTAATCAAAAAACCTCTGGTTTCACTCACACAGTTGTTTTGTCAATATTAACATGGAGCCCTGATTTGTAAGGCACTTTGCACCTTGAATTTTCATTTATCAGTCTGAACTCCTTATTTTTTGGAGAAATATTCCATGTGCTCTGCTAAATTGGCGCCTGTGTGAGAAAGTGAAATGTTATAGACAGCTCATTTAGGCTGAGTACCTGTTATTGAACAGAATGCTACTTTTCTCTTAGAATACTCATTTATAGTTATATAAAATCCTGGGCTGTGGAGATGACTCAGATTGTAAAGTGCCTTGTGCACAAGCATGTGAACCTGAACAAAAACACAGGTACAGTGAGGGATGGAGCACCGGGTGGTGGTGAGACAGGCAGAGCCTAAAATGCACTAGCAACTGGCTTAGCTGAAGGTTGAGTGAGAAATTTTATCTCAAAAATAATGGTGGTACGCTGGGTGTGATGGTGCATGCCTTTAATCCCTGGCCTTGGGAGGCAGAGGCAGAGGCAGGTAGATCTCTGGGAGAATGAGGCATTCCCAGTTCACATAGTGACTTCCAGGAGGGCTGGGACAGAGAATCAAAACAAAACAAAACGAAAACAAAAATGAAAATTGTAGAGAATGATTGAAGAAGACACCTAATTTCTATATCTGGTCTCAATAAACATGAACACATATGTATGTGTGTACCCACAGACACATTCCCATACCCACACTATCAATTACAGATCCACATATACACAACACACCACACAAAGACACAAAGTCTTAATTTATTACATAATTTATTGATTCCAAACATTCATGGAATAGATATCTTTTCTCTCTCACCACAGAA
>NW_008341886.1:958649-980588 GCF_000622305.1 Nannospalax galili | reverse complement strand
CAATCTATCATCTATCTATCTATCTATCTATCATCTATCTATCATCAATCTATCATCTATCTATCTATCATCTATCTATCTATCTATCTATCTATCTATCTATCTATCTATCTATCTATCATCTATCTATCTATCATCTAACTATCTAAATTGAGTGGGGTGAAGAGATGGCTTGCTGCTCTTGAATATGACTTGGATCCAAGTTCCCAACACCCACATCGTGGCTCACAATCACCTGTAACTTCAGTTCCAAGTGATTCGATGCCCTTTTCTGACCTCTGTGGGCATTTCAGGCATATGGTGCCTATATGTATATGCAGGCAAATAGTCATACACACAAAACAAATAAATCTTTAAAAATTGAGTAATTATGACTTCCTGCTTGATCTCTTAGTTCAAAACTCTAGTTTAATTCTCAGTCCTTATTATTACTCATCAGTTTTGTCAATTTTTATTACTAATGGGTTCAATAAGGAGATGGCTACAGGTCAATAATGGATTTACTAATTAATAGCTTCCAAAGATCAATGTTAGCATCTCATTGTAGTTTTAAAAATCCTTCCCAAGGGCTTGGCTATGAAAGATTTATAAACCCATGTTCTACTATGTTCAGGACAAAGTTGTTTAATGGTGATAGAACAGGTTCAACACACTATTGACACAATCACAAGGAAACAGTTTTTTAACATTGCCAATACTATTTACTGATGGAGAAAGACATGGGCAATTTCCTATCAGATGAAAGACTTTAGGAATTTTTAACAGTGGTCTCTAACCTGCTCATTGGACATAATAGTGGAATTTCCTTTCTGTGGTTGAAAAATGACCCCATATTTCCTACATCCATTATGTCTAAAGTGTGAAACTGTTACCATTACCTTCTATGATTTTGTAGATGTGATTAAGTGTCTTGAACTATGCAGGTAGACCCTAAATGCAGCTACACATGTCCTTAAAAGAGATGAGTGAGAGACCAGCTCTTAGTGAGGAAGAGGCAATGTAGTCATGGAAACAGAGTGAAGTGGTACAGCCAGGAGCCAAGGAGTGTGGGCAGCCTGTGGAGCAGAACACTGAGGTCGTGGATCCCCATGGACAGCTGGTAGACATAAGAGATGTTCAACCCAGTGAAACTGATTTTGTGCTAGGTCTCTAGGATAAATACATTGAATAATAAATCTGTGCTATTCAAGCTACTGCATTTCTGGATATTTATTATGGAAGTTGTAGGAAATTAGCATAATTCTCTTTCAAAGGCATCACTGTAGAGGAGGCAGCAGAAAGATTGTAAGGGTCAGAGGTGAATGACTGCAGTGGAAGTGTTTTCCTGACATGAATTTAGAGCAGTTGTGACTACAAATTTAAGACAGCACAGGATTAAGCCAGCCAAAGCTGCAGCAAGGATGGGTAGGGACTAATGAGGAACTGTTGACAACTGATGGCTACTGGAAAAGGAAGAATCAAATTTTCTTCAGGGATGTGGCTCCTGAGACACTGTCCATGCTCCAGCATGTGTCCCTACACACACACACACACACACACACACACACACATACCACTAAGTGAAGTAAAAAAAATAGGAAAATCTATACCTAAGGCTTATGGAGCACAGTAGGCAGAACAGGGTGTAGACAGAATATTGATGCATCCTCAGCTCTCACCAGGAAAGCTTCCTCATGCAACAGTGGGCAATGCACACAGAAGGCCACAAATGGCCAATGTGTAGAGAATAAGAGACTATAGATTGCCTGTCCCTGGATAGGACTCCTACATTAAACCTCACCCTCACCCACCTATGTCCCAGGGACCACTGTGGAAAGAGAACAGAAAAGTTTATAGAGCCAGGAATAGCACATGAACATAAGGGTAGAGAGTCTTCCAGGCTTCTGGGAATTTGCTAATATGAACTTACAGCAATGGTGTCAGCATGCATAAGACCCATGATGACTCAATCAGACAGAAACTAAGCACAGAACTGGGGAAACTGGCGGCAGGCCCCAGCCTTAGCTGAGGAGCTGTTGGCAACTATAACCGCTTAGTGAGGGACAGCTGATCTTCTTTAAGGGGGTGACACTAGGATGGCTGAAGAGACTCCAGTGGCTGAACTTTCACCCAGGGACATCTGAGTACAAAAGCTTGACTTGACAAGCCTTAACATATATGACAGAATGCATGAAATCTGTTAGAGGGAGTGAGGGGTAAAAATGGGGAAGGGTTTCAAAATATGATTAAGATTTATTGTATGAAATACAAAAGTTCAGTAAAAATATACTTAACAGTAGAGCACATGAAGTTATGAGGGAAAAGTCATAATGGAGACTAAGGAAGATAGAAAGGGCAGGGGACGGGGGTGGAAAATTCTGAAACAAATATAAATTGTGCTGGTTAAAACATTTTTATTAAACAAAAAGAAAATACCCTTTTGCATATCTTTGTCCCTGGCTTTCTACACACTATACTCTCTGAATGAACAATGGGTCACATCAAAGACAAACATAATGAGCAATGAAATAAAATTTATGTATTGAAAATGAACTTTCTTTTAGTTTGTCTTTATATATTGGACTTAGATTTTTTTAATTTACATTTATATCTGTTGTAATTTTACAATCTATCACTTCTGTGTAATTGCAGTATAAGCAATTCACCTGTTCTTAAGCATAATTCACTTCCTGACAGACATTGTTTTGTTAAAAGGAGGCAGATCTTAATACATTCACAACCAAGACATGCAGTCACATAACAATGAAAGCTCTGCTGCTTGAAGAAGAAATATTTACAAATTCAGAGAACAAGCATCTCTGTTTAGAAATCTGACACCTCATTATCTATATTCAGTTGGTAGGTTTTATCCATGTTTGGCTGAGCAAATTCCTTGATAGTGTGTCATGAGTTCACTGGAAATACTGCATGAAGAACTTACGATATTCCTCACAGCCAAGCTGTGACCCAGTGCTTACAAAGCCAATAATTAAGAGGAGAAATCATTTGGCTGCATAAAAGAGGGAAATCTTCCATAGTTGGTAGCAAACACTTTCAGCACAATTTCAGATGGGGAATTTTTTGTGACCTTCATTTTAGGGAGGAAGAAACAATACATGTGTAAAGGAAGTAATTTCCAGTTCTCACATTAAAAGGGAGAGAGGCAGATGTGTGTGACCTCAGCTGTGCATTCTGCAACCTCCCTGTACTTTCCAACATTCGTTATGTTTGTCTTAAATGTGAAAAATGCAAGCTGTGAGCAGGGACAAATCTGAAGAGAAATCATGAACCCCGAGTACCCAGAATGGATGGTGGGTGGCGCTCCTTAAATTGAAGGATGAATATGGTCTTTCTTGAAGGGAGACAATGCAAGGAAGGACAGGAGCAGCCCAGTTTTGAACAGACAAGGCAGTTGGGGGTAGAGCAGAAACTGTCCAGCACTATAAACGGTGTATAAACATGACTGTCATGCAGGGGAAGAAAAAATTTGAGACTGGGCCAGGAAAGGAAACGTATCTATTTCAAATTTGACTTGCATAAAGGTGCAGTATTTAGAAAACTGTGAAAATTGAGGTTCTAAAGTCTGGATATACACTAGGTACTTGATTGAACAGAGAATGAGAACGTCATAGTATTTTTGTAGTGACATGCACTAATCAAAGACATGTTCAAGAAGAATAAAATGGTGGGTGTGAATTTTATCAAAATACAGTATAAGCATATATCACATTTTGCTTATAGAATTAAAGAATTAATTATAGATATTATATTTTTAAAAAGGCAGCATAACATAACCACAGTGTGTAGCATGAGTTCACACACACATGCACACCACACTAAGAACTCACACGACACAACACAACAAAACCATGCAGAAACCCAGCATACACAACACACACAGACACACAACACTTACTGAGCACAGGTCACACACATCTATTAACCTTTGAGAAAGGGAGAACTTTCATTGTATTTTACTTTTTTCATAAAAACATTAATAGCCCATATATACAAAATGCTCATTAAAACATGAATCAAGATAAGAACTTTTAAGCAAGTTATCTATAAAGCTATTGTAACAGGGCATGCAATCCTCATTAAATCTGGAACTAGAAATGTGATATTTTGTTTTATTTTATTTTTTAATTTTATATTTTATTAAATTTTTGCGATTTCCATAGAACGCAATTTGATGGTATTTAGATTCCCTCCCCTATCCATACCTCTCCTCACTGCCCCCACCCTATTAAATATACTCTCCATATATACATATATGTATATATGGAGAGAGAGAGAGAAAATGATTTGCATCCCCAAATGTCCTTCAGTGTAGGTCCATTCATTGGGCCCATCAAAAGTCCCATCCCCTCCTCCCAGCCTCTCAGCAGCCATCAATTACCAAAAGTTCCTTAGGCTGTGTTGGGATTTTTTTTTTTTACCAATTCCCCATGTCTATGCTGGGATTTTGTCTGGTTTGAGCTTGCATAGGACTTGTTCATGCTGTCACCATGGCTGTGAGTTGAGTGAGATTTAAAATATATAATTTTTATGTATTATCAGCCAAATATACATTAAGAGAAAAAAGAAATGCCTTGAAATTGCTCCATAACTCTGACTTGAACTTCATGACATGGTGAGAAATGAGAAATATTTTATTTGGACTGGAAGGCTTATATGTCACTCCTATTTACATACACAGGTGATTAGTTTGAAATTATAATATAGAGGAAGCATGGCTAGGAAAGACGAGGTATGGAGAAGTCTAGACATGAAGTAAAAGGAAGACAAAGGATAGAGCAGTAGGTGTCCCAGAAGGATGTAAAGGAATAGGAAGGGATTTGCCGACAATCTGTATATAGGTGTTGACAGCAGAGAGAATAGGGTAGCAGTGGGTGGTGAGGCCAGAAGTGCTTCGGATTCTGTCAGGAGACAGGCAATCATATTTGAAGTAAGAAGGGACCAAGACAGATATTAAACTTGTCTTTAAACAATATAATTAAGAGAGGGGTGAGTAGCAGAAAAGAAAGAGAAGAGAAGGAATGCGAATGTTTTGCAGTAGGCTGACAAAGTCGTTTATTGCTGAGTCCACTAGAGAGGGACAGACAACATCACTTCCTTAGCTGTGATTAGGAAGCAGGATGAGGTGAGCAGGCAGAGTTGACAGTGTTGCATACAGGAAAGCAGGGTGTGGACTTCTGTGTTCCCACTGCATACAGGAAAGAGGGGTATGGATCACCATATTCCTACAGGAAAGCTGGGTGTTGTCCACCACGTTCCTACTGCTTGCAGGAAAGGGGTGTGTGGGCCATTTTCCTACTCCATGCAGGAAAGCCGGGTGTGGACACCATGTTCCTGCTCAATAAATGAAAGCAGGATGTGAACCATGTTCCTACTCCATACAGGAAAGCTGGGTGTGGACCTCGGTGTTCCTACCGTATACAAGAAAGGGGGTGTGGACCACCATGTTCGCCCTGCATATGGGAAAGGAGTGTGGGCCATATTCCTACTCCATACAGAAAAGCAGGGTGTGGACCGCAACGCTCTTGGTAGATAAGAAATCCCTACTCCAAAGGTGACAAAAGTAAATCAAATATACAAATTCTCAAAGCATGAATGTTACTTTAAAATTTCATTCTAACCCATGACAATATGAGAACTGAGCGTTGATGTTGCTATGAAGGAGCACATGCATCCCAATCCCAGTGTAAGTCCAGTGGGCATCACAGTTCCAGGAACCTGGACTTTGATAGTCATAGGACTAGGGAACCAATTACTCATTTTTACCGATATCCAGGTCTGTGCGTGTGTGTGCGTGTGTGTGTGCGTGTGTGTGTGTGTGTGTGTGTGTGTGTGTGTTATGGTGTATGCAAGGGTGTGCATGCCCTTATATGCATATGTAGAGGCCAGGGTTTGACAATGGGAGTCCTCCTCTTTCACACTCCATTTTATTTTTGAGACAGGATCTCTCTTTCTGAATCGGGGGAACGCTTCTTCAACTAAACTAGCTAGTTAACCAGCTCCAGGGATTCCCCCGTCTCTATCATCTCTGCGGTGCTGTGGCTGCAAGGGCACACCACCACACCTGGCTCTCACAAGAGGTCTGGGGAGCCACGTAAAGGTCCTCATGCTTGTCCCACAATCCCTTTCCCCATTCAACCATCTCCCCAACCTTACATTTTTCAACCTGTAAGAGTGGCCCTATGAGCAATATGACAACCAAGTATGTTTTAAGTTGTAAAACACATACAAATGCCCTTTTAAATAAATTTACATGCAGATGTGGGAAAAAGCATGAACCCGAATTTAAATATATGTTCTCTAAAGAAGAGTTAGGAATAACTGTCCTTATCGTCTGAAATTACCTTTGGACTGGTGGGAGCCCTAAGTTCCCGCACTTTCCTCAGCCTTTCTTCCTTGATAGTTACTGAGGCCCAGAGAAGCATGGAGGCAAGATGAGTCCCTTAGGATAGTTTCTCTATGATCCTTAAAATGGCACCAGGGGCTTCATTCCTGTCAGAAACATAAGATTATCAACAAGGAGATGACAAATGGAAAATGAAATTAGATCACGTCCATGCTATGGCGATTGCTCTACACCTTTTGATACATCTATTATAAGCAATAAAAATTTCACTTTAAGTTGGGTGCTGGAGAGTAAAGAAAATCAATAAGGAACTTCACAGTGCAGAGAACATAAAGTAACAGTCTTCTCTGGGACCATGAAATTTATCACTGTCTACAGCAGAATTTGCCTGCTCAGAAATTATTGAAACATAAATTATAAGATAAATTCTACAGAGATCTATATTTATCCCATTTTCAAAGTTGGAAAGATTTTTGAATGTAAAAATCCAAGATAAAAATGTTCTCAAAATACAGACATCAAATGAACTATGATGATTTTTGGAGACCAAGTAATTTTGCAAATGTTAAAGTTTTATGTTTCTGCAAAGGTAATGTTGAGACAGGGTTTAATCAGTATGAACTATCTTACAATTACTCATTTTGCCCTGGTGTTATTATTCAGCACAACTCCATATTTAGTGACCTTGATTTAACCTCAGTACCCATATCTCAGCACTTATACATTCCTGCATGCTGAGCCTATTTGTATGTGTGACCTTGAACAAGCATTATGATGCTGGCTCATCATAGGTCAAAATGATACAGAATTAACAAAGCCCTTTATCTCCAAGCTAAACCCTACCAACCATGTCTCCAAGGAAATATTTATGGCGTGGGGAAAGGAAAGGTGGAAGGAAGAGGCTGATGAGGAAGTGAGCAAAAGTGGACAGTGATGAATCTTCATGACAGAAATCATTTTATTTTAAGCCTTCTTCGGTGAGGTGAATGCATTCACCTGTCTAATTAAAGTCTCTTTTCCTGAAATTTGACTAATTTTCTGAAGTTTTCAGCATATTATATTTGATTCAACAACTTCCAATAGGCCAATAAGTGTAGTATACTTTAACACTTTCATTTTTGAGGATTGTTTTTATTTTCTTTAGTTAAGTCTCAGGTATATCAAAATTTGCTCTATAGAGAAAATGCCATATTATGGTTATGATAATACAAAACAGTTCAGAATGTAGAGATCAAAATATTGAACAGGGCTATGTATTGATTTGGTGATATTTGGCTAGTATATTAGTCACTCTGCCTGTTGCTTGGACACTGTATATAACTAAAAGAACTTACTGAAAAATGAGTTTATTTTGACTCACAGTTCACCACGGTATGGAAATCATGATGGCAGGAGGTTGAGGAAGCATGCCACATGCCACATGGCAGGAGGAAGTGAGAAACCGATACTGATCATCAGCCAGTTTACTCCCAGACTCCAGTCTCCAGTCAATGGTGCCACCAGGAATAATCTGTTCAGGATAATCCCATACCAGCATGCCCCGAATGTTGTCTATTTGTTCATTCCAGATCCAGTCAAGTTGGCAACCAAGATGAACCACAACTGGGAAATAGACTTTTACCTGTATAGCAAATGGTGTCTATCAAATATTTCCTCTCAGAGTCGTTTAGGATTGACAAATGTAGACAGTGCAGATACAATGTCATGTGTACGATCATATGGCAAACTGTGATAACTTTTATAAATTCTCACAGCAGATGAGGGTCACAGGCAAACTGAATAATCAAATGTCCTCACTCCTTGCTGCATTTTTCTATATTCACACACTGCCTTTACGCTGATGTTGAGCATGACAAAATTTAGAGCTTTTAAACTGTGAGAGAATGCTGTGTTGCAGAACTGGAACTCTGATTTGATGACTATTAAGACAACTGTTCTTCACAGCTACCACTGAAAAGCTAGTGGAAGCGAATGGAAATACAGGGTGCTCTGAAAACAACTCCTTCCCCGTGCATTCCTACTGAACCCTTAGATACCAATCAATGTAAGTATAATCGCCAGCTAATGGTGGTTAGTTACTAAGATTGTGAAGGGGTTCATTTTTCCTGAAATAACATGTGCTTCATTTTCCCAAACACTATGGTATGTGTAAAGCAGGAAATGGTGGTAACTGTGATCTAATAAGGAAGGTTTTAGTGGATATTTTATTTACTATACTACTTAACAGTAAAATTCAAAAACCTAAAGAAATGTTTATAAAAGAAATATGAACTTATCTAACCAAAATTACAATTCTATATGGTTAATGTGCTTTATATCAGACATATAAAACTCCTGCAACCCTTGCTTCTCTAGTTCCTTGTGCAGATCACTGCATACCACAAATTCTAATCATTTCCAGATATCATTTTGTAACTTGTACTACAATTCACAACATACAATATTGTCTTATGTGTATGACTTATGAAATCAATATGATAATATCCATTTCTTATTGCAATCTTTAAATTTTATATTATATTTCTGTTACTTATACAAATTCAGCTTATCTTTTTCTCTACTATGTAACAGTTCATCTTTGAAAAAAATTGGTTCTGAGTGTAATTTCTGCCCAGAAGAAACGAAGCGTTTTCTCTTCTTTGTTCTGACAAACAGTGGTGCAGTGATAGTACTTGCTTCTGGTTTCCTGGGCAAATGCGAGAACCTTTATATAGGACACAACATTATAACACCCAGAGTATCTGCATCTTTGACTTATTAAGGGTTGCTAATTGCTCCTTGAGAAAGTTTTCACTAATGATTTCACTGCTGTATGTGAGTGCCCCTTATCTTTGCCGTGAGTGGCTAGAACTTTGCTTGGTATGGTATACCTGTGATATGTTACTCCACATTTTCTTTATTGTAACTGAAGGATGAGGACTTTGAATGTCTAGTTGTTGTTTCAGGCATCCACACCTGCTTATTTCAAAGGGTATTATCTTCTTCCTTTATCTCGCCAGGTAACTAAATGATTAGGACATTCTTGGCCCTTCATTGACCTTTGGCCTTATTTGATCCTTACTCATAGATACTTGATTTATCTTTAATATCTGACATCCCCACTACCATCCTGTTCCAAGTCACCATCCTCATTGCACGTACAACTATAGGAGGTTTGTGACTGGTGTCCCTAAACCAGACATTGCTTCATTATAGTGCATCATGCATCTAAGCATCAGAGTAATCACTTTTAGAAGAAATTGTAATCCTCAGTATTTTTTAGTTTCAGAATTTAAATAACGAGAAAGCACACATTTCCTGTCACTTGAACATGTATCTGTGCACACAGAGGTGGATACTTGCTAGCATACCTAAAATAATAGCTTATTTTTCTAATTCTCAATTTTATTAATTCTTTCATTGAAAACATAGCTACATTTCTGAGTATCAATGAAATATTGACATAAGGATCATGCTTTTGACATATTTCTTTACACTCATATTAAAATCAGAAACAGGTCAATGATATCTTCTCTCTCCATTCCTCTTCAATGTATTACTTGAAGTCTTAGCTAGAACAATAAGAGAAATGAAGGGGATAAACTGGATACAAATTGGATAGGAAGAAGTCAAAGTATTCTTCTATGGAGACGATATAATTTTGTACATAAAAAAAACCAAAAAATCTACCAGAAAACTCCTGGGGCTAATAAATACTTTGATATATCAGCAAAGTAGCAGGATATAAAATTAATACTCCCAAACCAGTAGTCTTCATATATACCAAAAACAACATACTAACAAAGAAATCTGGGAAATGATCCAGTTCAGGGTTGTCTCAAAAACCATAAAATAGGAATAAATCTAACCAACAAAGTGAAGTACTTGTATAATTAAAAACTTTAAGTCATTGAAGAAAGAAATTGAAGAAGATGCTAGAACACAGAAAGAACTCCCATGCTCATACATCAGTAGGATTAATATTGTGAAAATGGTCATCCTACCAAAAGCAATCCACAAATTCAATACAATACCTATGAATATTGCAACACAATTCTTCACAGAAATTGAAAAACATCATAGCACGTTTTATACTGAACCCCCACAAGACCCCAAGATAGCCAAAATAATCCTGAACAATAAAAGAACTGCTGGAGGCATTATCATCCCTGATCTTAAATTATACTTCAGAGCTATAATAATAAAAACAGCATGACACTGGCCAAAACCAAACCAAACCAACCAACCAACCAACCAAACAGGGGACCTAGGTGTGACTGTCAACACCCACATATGACTAACAACCATGCTTAAATCCAGTTCTAGGGGATCTGACACTCTCTTCTGACCTCTGCAGGCATTACATGGTGTACTTACACACATGCAGGCAATACACTCACACACATAAAATAAAGATAAATAAAATATTTTAAAAAAACAGACTGATCAGTGGAATAGAAATGAGGACCAAAATTTAAATCCACACATTTTCAGTTACCTGATTTCTGATGAAAGAGCCACAAATACACACTGGAGAAAAGATGGCATATTAAATTAATAGTGCTGATCAAACTGGATAGCAGCCTGTAGAGGAATGAAACTAGTTACCTATTTTTTACCAGACACAAAACTGAATTCTAAATGGATCAAGGACCTCAAAAGAAGACATGAAACCCCGAATCAAATAGAGGAGAAAGTAGGGAATGTATTGGAACTTTTAGACACAGGAAAAGACTTTCTGAACAAGATACTTATAGTGCAAGCATTAAGCCCCACAAATGACAAATGGGACCACAGGAAACTAAAAAGATTTTGTACATCCAAGGACATCATCATTTGAGTGAAAAGGCAACTTATAAAAGCTGGAAAAATCTTTACCAGTTATACCTCTGAAAGAGTATCTAGAGTATCTAGAATATACAAAGATCTAAAAAAACTAAACATCACAAAATCAAACAGCCTAATTAAATAGTGAGACAAGGAACTGAACAGGAACTTCTCTATAATGAAACGACAATAGCTGAATAACACTTAAAAAATGTTCAACATCTTTAGTCATCATGGAAATGAAAATTAAAAGCACTTTGAAATTTTATCTTTCCTCCTTCAGAATGGCTAAGAATCCAAAAGCAAACAATATCAAATCTGGAGAGGATGTAGAGAAAGGGCAACACTTACCTACTCCTGGTGCAGCTACTGTGGAAATTGGTGTGGAGATTACTCAAAAGCTGGAAATTGATCTAGAATATAATTCAGCAATACCACTCTTAAGCACAATCCCCAAAGACTCTATTCCCTGCTACAGAGATACCTGTTCCTTCATGCTCATTACTGCCCTTTTTATAATAGGAATTGGAAGCAACCTAAATGACCATCAACTAATGAATGGATAATGAATGTATGGTATACATACACAGTGGAATCTTACTCAGTTCTTTAAAAAACAAAATTAAGAGATTCTCATGTGAATGGATGGAACTGAAAACAATCACCCTGAATGAGGTAAACCAGACCTCCAAAGACAAATGTCATATGATCTCTCTTATAAATGGCTGCTAGTTTTGAAATCCTAGATAAGCATATTTAAATTTGAAAATCCAGAAAAATCAGGAAGCTAGCAAATGGCCATTGATGAATGGTATCTCCAATGGAAGGCAAGGCAGAATGCAGTGCTATAAAAAGAAAAGAGAAATAATGGAGTAAAAAGACTTAAATGGTGTGAGAAATTATAGGACAGTGCAGAGGAGGGAGTTCGGGAATGGATAATCAAAAATAAAGGCCTTTAGAAAAAGCCACTTGGAAACCTACTGGTATAGAAGATTCTTAATCTCTATACATACTGTGGCCTGGATGTTCCTCTGATAAGCAATGGTCCCCCCTCCTTCCCACACTCTATGGAATGGTAAGGGGTGGAGCCACCATATTGAGTAGTGGGAATGCAGAGCAAGTGGAGCCTGGGGGCTGGAGACATATGGTACATGCATTTCAAATATGGAACCTATAAGAATATGTGTTTATTGTAAGCAACCCCATCCCAAATGTCATATAAACTATGTAAAATTCATATAGGATGTCCTATGTTTGTCTGTCAGCCCTGGGGCCTCAGAAGTTGTGAATGTGAGTCTCCCAAGAAGGGGGGAGGGGAAAAGTTTAGTGAAACAAGTTGGCATAGTTGGCAGGATAGATAAACTGCAGGAGGGAACACAGGGGAGAGGAATACCAAACCTCATATGCTTAAGGGGGTTAGCTATGGTCACTTGTGATATACAATGGATCATAAAATATGTGACTTAGATAATGTGGACCACACAGATGTAGACGGACTCAAATGGGAAAATCCCTGGGCCCCAGCTGTCCTGTAAATGTGGAAAAATAGCTCAGTTGCTTGAAAAACGAGGTCTGCTGCCACATGTGTCTGAAAACTCATTAAAGACTATAGAAAGCCTAGGACAATTTTTACAAGCCTTGGACACAACAGGGGAATCCAGAGAGGGAGTTTGGCCACTTTTGTCCATAAGTAAGGATTTGTCCACTTCCAAGGCAATAGCTGCAACGAGGCTGAAAAGCCTAAGGAATTACTGACAAATTCAATCTCAGCCTCAGAGCTTGGGAGAGAGAATAAAAGGGAGATTCTAACTTGTGTGAGGTTATGGGACCAGGAATCCAAGAAACCAGGAAAAAAAGATAGTAGTGAAATAACAAACAAACTAGAAATAAAAGTAGTTAAAGCTGCCCCTCAGATTCAACCTTTGATACAAAAGGAGGAAAAAGTGAACAGTGCTGTATCTAGGAGAAAATCCTCCACACTGGAGCTGTTGAAACTAGGAAAGACTTACAAGCAAGCAATCAAAGAGCTCTTCACCAGGTGGCTCGTGCGGTAATGGGATGTGGGAGCAAATAATGTCTAAGTCCTTCAGATGTTTCACAGCTGAGTTATATAACTACCCATCTGTCCTTGTGACATACGCTGTTCAACCTAGGCCAATTCAGGGGGTAGCAGTCCCTAATGGGATGGCTAGTCCAAGGCATTAGAGATATGTGGCATCACCAAGGGACACTCCTATGATTAATAGTAGCTGGAGGGCTGTAAAGGAGGGACAGGCATTACTGAGGGAACTAGGTATGAGAAAAGCAATATATGATGCCCAGTTCACTGGGCCAGATAAGACTGTGTTCACCAGAGATACAAAAGAAAGTTTAAGTCAACTGGGACCTTGAGAATGGTATAGAGCTTTAATGTGTTTGCTAAGTCCCTTAATGGGAGAGAATATTTGTAAAGTGACACAAAACCAGCATGTAAAATCTGTGTTTAGAATTATAAAACAAAGTACAAGAGATATAAGAAAGACCAGACAGAAAAAAATCACCTGTTTGGGTTACTTGAAGACAAATGTGGCAAGATTTATTTTGAACCCAAATTTCCAAAGAAAAAAATTGATAAAAAACCAAATTCAGTACTAAGGACTTTCTGGAAGGGGTCAAACTTAAAGAACAATTTATGAAAGGTATTCAGAAGACAAAACCTGTCCCAGGGGTGGTTAAAGATCCCCAAAGATTAAATAAGTTGTATTTCTCTCCTGAGAAAGGCTATCCTAGTGGTGTAGGCAGATTTTCCCACCGGGGCCTTCCCCAGCAGCTAGGTATGGTCAATAGAAAGGTGGCAAATATGGCTACAGTCAGGAGGCAGACCCAGGGCCTCCCTGACTCAGGAAACCAACAGGTACAACAGGGACAAGAGAGACCCTCTGCCTCCATAGCCTGGTTCAGGCAACTTGAGCCAATACCTGTATGTGTATCAAGGGTAAGAAGATACAAAGACGTTCTCCATTTCATCTCTGATTTTGTTGATTTGGAGGTGTTCTTTCTTTCTTTTGGTTCACTGGGCTAGTGGTCTGTCAATCTTGTTTATCTTTTCAAAGAACCAGCTGTTGGATTTGTTGATTCTTTGTATTGTTTTCTTTGTTTTGATTTCATTAATTTCTTCCCTGATTTTTGTTATTTCTTCTTGTCTGCTGGGTTTGGGTTTCATTTGTTGTTGCTTTTCAAGTGACTTGAGTTGCAATGTTAAGTCATTTATTTGCGTTCTTTCCAATTTTTTAATGTAGGCACTTAGAGCTATAAACATCCCTCTAAGGACAGCTTTCAGCATGTCCCAGTGGTTTTGTTGTGTTCTATTGCCCTTTTCATTCAGTTCCAGGAATACTTTTATTTCTTTCTTAATTTCTCTTTTGACTGACTCATTCATTATTCAGGAGTGTGTTGTTTAATTTCCATGTGTTCATGTGGTGACTGGGGCTTCTTCCGGTGTTGATTTTAAGCTTTATTGTATTGTGGTCCAATAGAAGGCATGGAATTATTTCAATCATTTTGTATTTGTTGAGGTTTGTTTTGTGCCCCAGTATATGGTCGATTTTGGAGAAGGTTCCACAATGCACCAAATGGAAAGTATGTCCTTTGGTGCTTGGGTGGAATACAAGGTAGATGTGTGTTAGGTCCATTTGATATTTGGTATTGTTTAATTCAGATGTCTCTCTGTTAACTCTCTGCCCTGGAACACTGAAGTCACATACTATTAATGAGTTGGGATTAATCTGGGTCTTAAAGTCCTGTAGTTTTTATGAAGTTGGGTGCACCAGAGTTTGGTGAATATATGTTCATGATCATAATATCTTCTTGGTTTATTATTCCTTTGATCAGAATGAAGTGGCCCTTTTTATCTCATCTGATTAGTTTTAGTTTAAACTCTATTTTGTCAGATATTAGAATTACAATGCCTGCTTTTTTCGTAGTACCATTCACTTGATATATTTTTTTCCATCCTTTCACCTTAAGATAGTGCCTGTCCTTGAAAGAGAGATCAGTTTCTTGCAGACAACAAACAGATGGGTTTTGTTTCTTCATCCATTCACCTAGTCTGTGTCTTTTGACTTGGGAGTGCAGTCTGTTAATATTTAAAGTTATTAATGAAAGATGAGTATTGAATCCTGTCATTTTTATTTCTGTTCACATTCTTGATATAGCTGTGCATTTCCATAGTTATACCTTCATTAAGTTTCTTTCTGTAACCCCTTGAGTTCCTTTGTTCCTTTTTTCAGCTCTTTGTATTGTGGACATGAATTCTTTCAGCCTATTTATGTCATGGAAGATTTTTCTTTCCCCTTAGACTATAATAGAGATTTTGGCTGGGTAAAGTAATCTGGGTTGGCATCTGTGGTCATTTAGAACTGGGAATACATTGGTCCAGGCTCTTCTGGCTTTTATAGTTTTTGTATGTGACTTGTTTTTCTTTTGCTGCTTTCAGTATTCTCTCTTTGTTCTGTACATTTAGTGTTTTTACTATGATATGCTGTGTGGAGTTTCTTTTCTGGTCCTGTCTGTTTGGTGTTCTATATGCTTCTTGTATTGGTAGGGGCATGTCTTTCTTTAATTTTGGGAACTTCTCTTCTATGATTCTGTTGAGGATCTGCTCCATGCCATTATCTTGGGATTCTTCTCCTTCCTGTATGCCTATAATTCATCATAAAGATACAGAACATTATAGGGGAATACTTTAAAAACCTATATGCTACTAAATATGAAAGCCTAAAAGAAATGGGTGGATATCTAAAGGCATGAGAACCACCAAAACTAAACCAAGAAGAGATTAACAGATTAACCAGAGCCATAAGACAAAAAGAAATTGAAACAGTAATACAAAACCTCCCAACTAAAGAAAGCCTAGGACCAATGGATTTACAGTGGAATTCTATCAGACATTTAAAAAATATCCACATACAATGCTACTTAATTTAATCAAAAAGATAGAAATGGAGGGAGAACTTCCAAATTCCTTCTATGAAGCCAGCACCACTCTAATACCAAAACCAGGTAAAGATACAACCAAAAAAGAACACTATAGAACCATATAAATAATGAATACACACAGATGCAAAAAGTCTCAACAAAATACTTGCAAACTGCATACAGAAACACATCAAAAAGATCATCCACCATGATCAAGTCAACTTTATTCCAGAGATACAGGGCTTGTTCAATATACGTAAGTCAATAAACATCATAAATCATAAATGGACTCAAAGACAAGAACCACATTGTCATTTCAATAGATGAAGAGAAAGCCTTTGACAAAATTTAACACACATTTATGTTCAAAGACCTAGAGGGAATTGGACTGGAGGGAACATGCCTCAACATAATTAAAGCCATATACAGCAAACCCACAGCAAACATCATTCTAAATGGAGAACTATAAGAAATTACCATTAAAATCAGGAACCAGACAAGGCTGTTCACCATCTCCACTTCTTTTTAACACAGTGCTTAAAACTCTTGCAAGAGCAATAAGACAAGAGAAGGAAATTAAAGGAGTAATAATTGGAAAAGAAGAAATCAAATTATCCCTTTTTGTAGATGATATGATATTATATGTAAGAGATGCCAAAAAATCCACCTGAAAACTCCTAGAGATTATTAACATGTTCAGTAAAGGGTCAGGTTACAAAATTAACCTACAAAAGTTTGTAGTGTTTCTATATATCAATATCAAGCAATCAGAGAAAGAGAATATGGAAACACTCCCCTTCACAATAGCTGCAAAAAAAAGTCTCAGAATAAACCTGACCAAAGAAATTTAAGAGCTCTACAATTAAAATTTTAAATCTTTAAAGAAAGAGATTGAGGAAGACATCAGAAGATGGAAGGACCTAACTCATGGGTAGGAAGAATTAACATTGAGAAAATGACCATCCTACTAAAAGCCATTTATAGATTCAGTGAAATGCCAATCAAAATCCCCATGGCATTTTTCATAGAATTGGAAAAAACCATCCTAAGTTTCATATGGAAGCACAAAAGTCCTCAGATAGCCAAAAAAACCCTGAGGACTAAGAGCAATGCTGTGGGGATTACTATACCAGATTTTAAGCTGAATTATAGAGCTATAGTCATAAAAACAACATGGTACTGGCACAAAAATAGACCCATAGACCAATGGAACAAAATTGAAGACCCAAATGTGAGTAAATGCAATTTCAGCCACTTGATATTTGACAAAGGCCCAAGAACATTCACTGGAGGAAAGACAGCATGTTTAGCAAATCTCCACCTGTTCAAGAATTAATCCAAACTCCTGTCTTTCACCTTGTACAAAAGTCAATTCCAAGTGGATGAAAGACCTCAATGTAAAGCCTAAAACGCTGAAACTGTTAGAAGAAAACATTGACAAAATCCTACAAGATACAGGTTTAGGAAAGGATTTTCTAAACTGGACATCAACTGCTCAGGAAACAAGGTAAAGAATCAACAAATGGGACCTCATTAAACTAAAACCTTCTGTACATCAAAGGAGGCAACCAGGGAAGTGAAGAGAAAAGCCACAGAATTGGAGAAAATCTTCACCTGTGACACATCTGACAGAGGTTTAACATCCAGAATATATAACAAACTCAAAAAACAAAGTTATCAAGTAAGGAAGTAATCCAATTAAAACATGGGCTAAGGAGCTGAAGAGAGAGTTCTCAAAAGAAGTAGTAAACCTGGCTAAGAAGCATCTTAAAAGATGTTCAACATCACTGGTAATTATGGAAATGCAAATTAAAACCACCTTGAGATTTCATATTCCCCCAGTAGACTGGCTAATATTAAGAGAACAAATAATACCAAATGTTGGAGAGGATGTAGGAAAGGGGAGCATTCATCCACTGCTGGTGGTACTACAAAATTGTTCAACTCCTATGGAAAGCAGTGTGAAGAACTCTTAAAAAACTACATATGAACCTAATATTTAAGTCAGTTATACCACTCCTTGGCATATACCCAAAGATTTCATCCTGTTCCTGAAACACTTGTACATCCATATTTTTGCTACTCTTTTCAAAATAGCTTAAGAGATGGAAGCATCCTAAGTGTCCCTCAATTGATGAATGGATAAGGAAAATGTGGTTCATTTGTACAATGGAATTTTACTCAGCAGTAAAGAAAGATGGAATCATGAAATTTGCTGGTAAATGGATGGAACTAGAAACTGTTATACTAAGTGAAGTAACACAGACTCAGAAAAAAAATCGACATATGTTCTCCCTCATAAGTGGATCATAAAACCGAATCCTGATAAGTATGTATTCAGACATAACTACAGGAACCAGGATAATGGCGAGGAACCAGGGAGGTAAAAAAAAGAAAGAACCTGAAAGAGAACAGTAGGAAACAGGCATTAATAAGGGAGATATGGATAAAATTTGGGTTAGCTTAAGAGAGGGGGGAAGGAAGGGTATACAAGGAACCTAGGGGAAAAAAAGGAAAGAAGGAGCTTAAGAGAGGTAGGACCATAGGAGAAGTGTGTTATTAAAGGAGGAACGGGAAAAATGAGGGCACTTTAATTGGGGAAACAATGATGGAGGGGTTAGATAATATGAGAGATAAATAATGCCTAGCTAGTTTTGAAAACGAGAGGGAACCATATAATTCCAACAACGTACTGACCAATTATAAATACCAGATCAAGAAATATATGCCTAGGCAAAGTTTATCTGAGAACAACTGGTCTTTGCACAATATTTATCTACATGGCACGCAGTAATTAAAAGTACGAGACTGGTGGAGCTAACTTTCTTGGATGTTTAACAGACATACTTTGAGGCCTATACTAATGTGGTCAGAGGGACATAAAGGAAAGTTTTTGCTCCCTGTCCTCCTAGGTTGACTAATTCTAGGGGACTATGAGCATCTCTCAAAATGTCCTGAAGTTGTGTTTGGTCACCTGTCCTCTTGATCAAGGAGGCTGAATAGACCCCACGAGATGGACTTGAACCAGTGTCCAGTCTACAAAGAGGAGGACCAACACATAGGAATCATTTCCTCCATGCTTCCAAGTGAAGCCAGCCATGGTCAAGCATGACCTTTTACTTATCTTCACATAGGTGGAACAGGTGAAAGAAAGGAGCCAGGGGCTCCTCCCAAGCCCCTGTGACCTCTGAGCAACTGATCCTCAAACAGCCTTAAGAGTAAATATAAATTGGTTTATCTAGGCCAACTCTGTGACCTTAAATGCCTAAAAGGAAAGTATAACCAAAGGTTAAAGAGGCCAATATAATTTTTTAAGAGTCCATATACATAGATAAAGGCTACATAACAAGCAACAACGCCAGATAGGAGATACCTTCTTTTGAGCTGTTGGCCAGGGTGCCCAAAGGGATTCCCAGATAGTAACCCAGCATAGAACTGGGAAAATGAACAGCAGACCCCAATCTTATCTAAAGGAATATTGACAACTGATTGCTGCTAGATGAGGAACAGCTGACCTTCCTAAAACAAAGACCTCTTTAGATAGGCTGACTAGATTCACCAGATGGACAAGTAGTGGACAATGGTTGTGAGTGACATTATCATAGCACACAGTAGCAGGGATAACAGGGTATAAGGGCTCTAGTGGGGGGAGGGAAACTATGGGAGGGTACAATCTGGGAAGTGGGTGTACAGTTGAATAAGATGGTTTGGGATATTCTGTGTCGTACACACACAAAAAAAATCAACAAGTTTTTAAAAAATGAATGATATTTGAGGAGGTAGTATAAAATTTTACATCATGTTAATTAGTAGAGGTGATAAACATTACCATTGAAATCTACCCAGCAACTTTATAGACATATGCAGGTGCCAAGGATCTGAGTGTAAATGATTATGACTAGTAATAATCAGATACATACATATTAGAGATACATGCATCAACATCTCAGTGTTATGAGCAAAAACAATGAGTCTTTCTTTAAGAAACAGCATATTTTAAAATGAAATGGAGATCTTTTTAAAAGGTTAAAAGCTCATTCAATTTTATGTCTTACATGGCTTATACTGAGTTCAATATTGTATAATTCAACAGGAAACCTAAAAATTTTATAGCTGATTTTGAAAAAGATGTATTTTTGCTCTGGAAACTGTTAATGAGTATGTTAAAGCTGTAAAGAAATATTTCTTCTAAAAAAAAAGATACAAGGAAACTCTATGTAAAATCCTCAGAATACAGAATGACTACAGTAAATAACTAACCAAATTAATGCCCCTTACCCATGCTATGGTACCTAACAGAGATCTATGGAGAAAGCAATTAATAAAAACTGATAAAACCTTTTTCATGCTGTGTTAGACCTTGTCTATGATTGATTTAATATATGATGTTAACCTTTGAGTGCTTTACAGATGTGAAACCCATTTGAAAGATGCCTGAAGAAACAAAGACCAGTTATAGCTGTAAGATTCTTGGGAGTTTTATGGTTGGTTAAGATAAAAACGGACACTCCCAAAACTATACAACTGTTAAGAAAAACTACAGTACCAGGAGTGGTTTGTCCCCTATGAGCTGTTGATCAGAGAGGGAGATCCAAGATTCCTCAAATTAACCAAGGCTATTGCTATAATATCCTTGTACACTAGTAAGGTTGGTAAAGCCATGTTGCTGAAGACCCTGCATGATGTGAGTGCAGGAGAAGAAAAGACAGAGCTAAAAACTACTTGACACTGCATGGATGGCTTTTATAGTGCCAAATGGAGCTATGCAGATAGCTGGGGAAAGAGGATCCCATATGATTCTTTGGACCCCACATGCTGCACACTATGGACATGCCAAGCAATGCCTGCTAGTGCAATAATAGCTCGACTAACATACATACAAGTGACAAATTCCTAATTGGAAAAGACCAACTCCTTGGGGTGGAACACACTTCTGGTGCTGTAGACCAGGCCAAACCCCTGTGTCAGAGAAGGCTACAGGCCTCAGTAGGGAAGCCATTGCAAGTATGCTGTTTAGGCATTTGTATTTACATTCATGTTTGTTTAGATATGTCTATGTCCTTCCATTTGTGTTTGTAGTAGGGGAAACACCACTGAGATGGATCAGTGGCTACATCTTGAAGATGAATTATGGGGAGACCCAAGAGTTCAATATCTTGCCATGATACAAGAGAGCTCACACTGCACCTGCCACCCCCTCCAAGGCTCAGGGAATTTTGCAAAAGAGGTGGCGGAAAGTATGTAGAGTCAGAGGAAGGGGTGGAGTGTGACCCGGATGCTACTCTGATAAGCCATGGTTCCACTTCCTTCCCATGCTCTGTGGAATGGTCAAGCCCATTAAAGGGTGAGCTGCCACCATACTGGGCACTGGGAATGCAGAGTGAGAGGAGACTGGGCTGAGGGAGATGGATGGAGTGTGCATTTGAAATATGGAACCTATAAGTAGTCGTGTTTTTTGTAAGGCACCCCCTCTTAAATGTCATATGAACTATGCAAAATTCAAATAGGATGTGTTATGTCAGTCTGTCAGCCCTAGGACCTCAGAGGGCATGAGCGTGAGTCTCCAAAGAAGGGTGAGGGGGAAAATATTGTGACACACATACACATTATAAAGATTGGTTAAAAGGGGTTACCTCATAACAGGGATATATTGCCCCTAGTAGACACCATAGGCTAACCAAATAACCCCCTAATGCAAGGAATGGATACCTTCTCTTGAAGCTGTTGACCAGGGCTCCCATAGGACCCTCAAACACTACTTGCCTATATTCCTGCTCTTGATTATCACCAAAACTTCATGGCAAGGGCCCAGTGCTGAAGACACTATATATATA
>NW_008341886.1:927462-958605 GCF_000622305.1 Nannospalax galili | reverse complement strand
ATGAGCTGCAGAAAAAAGAGAAATTAAGATGCCACTGATTTCAAAGCCTCATTTCTACTGGTCAGTTTTTGATAATATTGTAAGGTGCTATATGTGCTACAGGAAAAAATTAATCAACTTTATCCAGCTATTATACCTCTGAACAACTGGACTAGTAAGATATGCCCCCTTGTGCAATAGTGGCATGACTATTATGGAGTAACCAACCACTTTATGATAGGATTTTAAGTCTAATTCATAGGATAGATCCTGTGCAGGATACCATTAGTTGTCAGCTTGACACACCTGGGAAGAGGGAACCTCAAATGGGGAACTAATTTCTTTGGCTTGGCCTGTGGACATATCTATGGCATAGCCTTGATTGTTGAGTGTTGTGGGAGGACCAAGTCCACTGTGGGAGGTGCCTTTCCTGGGCAAGTGGTCCTGTGTTGTATAAGAAAGCAGGCTGAGCATGGGCGTGGAGTACAAACCAGTAAGCAGCACTCCTTCATAGTCTGTACTCCACGTTCCTTCCCTGAATTTCTGCCTTGGCTTCCCTAGATGATGAACTGTGCTGTAAGGAAAATAAATCTTTACCTCTCCAAACTGGTTTTGGTTAGTGTTTCTATCACAGAAATTGTAAGCCAATTAGATCAGAAATTGGTTCCAGGGAGGGGCTATTTCTGAGAAAGACCTGATCATGTTGTTTTGGGGCAGATTATGGAAGCATTTGGAGCACTGGACTGGAAAAGTCATTTAGTGTGTAGAGCTTAGTAAGCTCTTCCTGTGTTGGATCAGTTCTAGTGAAAGAGGTGTAGGTCGTGGAGGCCTGGCCTGTGAAGCTTCCAAAGGAAACAAAGACTCTTCAGGGCTCTTTGTGTTGAATTAAGAAGGGCTAAAAGTCCAAATGTCCTTGGCCTGTTAGCAGCACACTCTGTTCCAGAGGCCAAAAATGTTAAAACATCAAAAGTATTTGGGAGCTCGTATCTAATCCTTAAAAGATTTTAGGGTTATGTCTTCAGAGGGAGGAATATTGGAGGGGAGAGTGTGGGCATGGATTTGATCAAAACACCTTATATACATGTATGAAATTCTCAATAAAGTTTTTGCAAAAGTTAAAAAAATGAATTCTTGGAGGTAAAACCCTTTGTTCTTCTCTGGGACAATTAATGTTAGTTACCAGGGGCTGAAAAATCTACAGTGAATAACAAGAGACCAACATCATTGTGACAAATTCTGGGAAGTATTTCCTCAGGGTCAAGATAATAAAGCTGTGATCAAGAGGGGGTTCTGAGCCTTCACCTCAAGCTAGAAGCAGGACTTGGTAATGTGTTAGAGTATCCTGAATGGTACTAGTGTTCAAAGCATAAAGGGGTCATGGAGAGAATTTGAGGCTTTGTGCCTAGAGGCCAGGAGAGCCCATTTGTGAAGATGAAGCCTCAGTTTCAGTAGAAACCCCAGCATATTGGTGATTCCACGACCATGGACTACCATCAAGGGTAGGAGCAAGTATAGAGTGGTGCTTGCCTGAGATTATGAGACAAGCTGTGTGTGCTTTGGATGCCGGAGTCAGAGAAATGGAGCTACCAAAGTACTTTGGAATTCAAAAGATCATTAGTGAATATCCCAGATATCCAGCCTTGAGCTAGTTTGTTGGACTTTGGCTCTACTTAACCATGCCGAAATCATGCCCTTTGAAATAATACAGTACTTAAATTGTTTCGGATTTTGCAGGAATCCACAGTTAAAAGACTTTTAAGAAACTTGGAACTTTTAACCTATTTGGATTTTTTAAGGACTGTGGGACTTTTAAAGTTGTACTGTCTAATGTTGTAATACTAACATCATAGCTTGTAGATAAGAAATGAAAAGGTTGTGGTTTAATAGTGATATGTTTCTGTGGGATATTGACAAGGGGTCAATTGTGCTATATAGCTTTAGTTATCACCTTGACAAATCTAGGAAAAGGGAACCTCAGTTGGGGGATTGCTTCCATTGGTTTGGCCTGTGGGTTATTTTCTTGATTGTTGAATATTGTAGGAGAGTCCAGCTTATTGTGGAAGGTGCCACTCTTGGGCAGGTTGTCCTGTATTGTATAAGAAAGCAGACTGAACATGAGACAGAAGAGCAAGCCAGTAAGAAGCACTCCTCCATGGTCTGTGCTCTGTGTTCCTGCCCTGAGTGTCTGCCTTGGTTTCCTGATGACGAACTGTGCTGTAAGCCGAATAAACCCTTTCCTTCCTAAGTTGGCTTTGGTTAGTGTTTCTGTCACAACAATTGTAATCAAATCAGGACAGAGTCAATACCTCACATTTATATGAGACCTAGGAGCCCGAGGGTAGAAGATCACAGGAATAAGGAAGAGCCTAGTAGAAAATTCTGAGTCAGTATTAAACTGACTCTTAATGCCTTATTGTTATATTCAGATTAATGCATCTCTCAACCCTCACCGGAAAAGTGTCCTTATGCAGCAGATGGTGATTAACACCGAGACCCACAAATGGCCAGTGCACAGATAAAAGGAGACTGCAGAACACTTATCCTTGAATGAAATACCTATATCAAAATCTGTCTCCCAAGGCTCAGATTACTGTGATAGAGGGTGCATAAATATTGTACGAGCCAGAGATGGGGATGAGCACAGGAAACAGTTTTACAGACAACTAGTTAGTAACTCATATGATCTCACAGTAATGATGACAGCGTGCACAAATCCCATGCCAACTCAAACCAGACAAAATATCAGCAGAGAGGTGGGAAATTAAATAAGAAACTTCTACACTACCTAAGGAGCTATTGAAAACCGTGTATTGTTTGAAGGGGAAGAGGCCATCTCTTTTAAGGATGTGACTCCTAGTAGGTTAACGAGGCTACAATGGATAAACCCACACTGAAGAACATTTGGGGACACAAATTGACCCTACAGATATAATTATACATATAATAGTGTACATTAAATTGGTTAGGGGGCAGTAAGGGAGCTGCAAATAGAGGAGGGCATAAAATTAAAAAATAAAAATTAATAATAATTACTCTAAAGAGTAATCTAATGATGACTTAACTGGGTGGTCTGTTGGTTTCGTGGGTCTTCCTTGATGGTATGAAAAAAAATGAGTAATTTAAAAGAGATTTCTCATCATTTGAGAGGTTAGATGCCCACAATCATGGTGTAGATTGGGGCACGATTTCTCTCTGACAGTAGGAATAGTTCCTTAGATCTCCCAAAACCCTTAGGTACTTAGTAGTTTGTGACAGTATCTATATAAAAGGCAATTCTGTCCTCTCCTGGGCTTCTTCCTTGAGAGTTCACACTGTGCTCTCCCGTGTTGTGTGTGTGTGTGTGTGTGTGTGTGTGTGTGTGTGTGTGTCCTAATTCCCCTCTCAGAAGGAAACTGTCCTTAATGGATAAAGGGTCCATGCTAGTTTCAGAGAAAATCATCTTATTTGAGTTTACCACATCTCTGATAGGACTTTTTTCAAAAAAATTAACATTCATAGGTACTGTGCCTTAGAATTTCTACATGTATTTTGAATAGACACATCCTTAAAGGGTTATGACAATTGCTAAATATTCATTATCAATTCCTATGTACATATAGATAGAAATCTATCATAATTTGTCTCATTAAGATTAAGAAGAATTATTTTTGTTAATTACATACTCATAATGTGTAAAATCATTTGCTCAATTTAACTGAGTAATTATATGCAATGCAGTCTGAAATAAGTCTCCTCCATTGTCTTTATCCACTCAGTCAGGAAAACATACTTGAAGCAATATCACACTCAGTGGTCAACTAATGATTATTTCTTAATAACATCTCTGTAATGTTTCCTTAGTTTGTTAAAATGTAATAAACTTTATGCTATCCACATCATAGTATTACTTGATGGACCATATGGATATCTTGGAAATTAAAAGAAAACCCGTGGAGAAAGACAAATTAACTTGTAGCCCAGTCTCCATCATTCGCAATAATAAAGCATTGATCGATTTCCTCCACCTCTCTCTCCATAGTTCCTTTTATTAAAGGAGAATAACCATTGTAGCTACTCAAAATTGTTTGTAACTAAAGAAACTTTTCTAAACTATGTATAAAATCATCTGATATATAGACATTTCTGGGAATGGAGAGATAGCTCAGTGATTACGAGCACTGGCTGCTTTTGCAGAGGACCTGGGTTTGATTCCCACACCCACATGGCAGCTAACAACCCTCCATAACTCCAGTTCCAGGAGAAGTTGATTGCCCTCTTCTGACTTACTTGGGCATTGCATGACATAGATGCACTTATAGACATACAAATAATATACTCATACACATAAAATAGAAATAATAAAATATTTTAAAAATAGACATTTCTAGTAAACATTTACTTTCCCTTCTACTTAGGATTACTAGACTGTGGAAAGTATAAACACAAGCATGAGTCTTAGGTAGTCACTCAAAAGGCACAAACACCCCCAAAGTCCTTACATTTAAAATGAGGTTAAGAGCAGAGTATTCATACAGGACTCAGTCTCACTGACTCATGGAAGCGGCCAGTAGTGTTCAACTTTACAATATCCTGCAGAGCTTGAGTATATCTAAGACCTCTTGACCACAACCATTGACTCACAGAAATGGTGCTGAGGCTTGGATTCATTTTGTGCAAAGTGCCAGTTATTTGACAAATCCTGGCAATTGAAAGTGAGCCTTTAAATTATTACATTATTCAAGAGTATAAAATTATAAGTTCTCAAGTTACCAACTTATCTAAATACTTGTTCTACAAAAAGGGACATTTATATGTTTAAGGGTTGTTAAGGAACTTAGTGTCAACTTGAGTGGATACTTGTTAAGACCTGTATATGTCGAGAAGGGCAATTTGTATGCCCTAGATGTTAGTAGAAATTGCAGAGTTACAGCAAATAAAACCCACATACAAATCAACCACAGAATCACACTGAACCTCTTTGGTGAGTTCAGCTTCAAAAATTGAAATAGTAATAATTGGTTAAATTTGGCCCTCTGGGGTCCCCATCAGCTCTCCTTGGGCCTAGGAGAGATGATCATAGTCTCCATCCTGCAGCTGCTCCCTGAGAGTGTCCCACTAGTCTGGTTAAATGCCAGATCATGCCCACAAGGTCATCATCCTCCTCCTTTGGGACCAGGCCCATTTACGCTGCTTTAGGGCTCACATCTACTGGGCTCAGCTAGTTAGAACAGGCCCATCCTGCCTCAGTTGGCCCTGCTCGGATTTATACCTCTTGCTGCTACAGCTACCAGAGAACACCCCACTAGTCTGGTGAGTAAACCAGATCCCACTCACCAGTCATCATCCCCCTGCTTTGGGACCAGCTCCATTCTCACTGCTCAGGGATCATATCAACTCAGTTTAGTTTGTAGTAACATGCCCACCTTGTCCCCACCTGCCCTGTCTTGGGTGCAAAAAGCAGCCACTTGATATTTGACAAACATGCTGCAACAAAGACAACATCTTCAACAGCTGTTTCCTGGAAAACTGAATTTCCACACATGGAAGAATAAAATTAGATCCTTATCTATCACCCTACACAAAAGTCAATTCCAAATAGATCAAACAGTTCAATGTGAAACCCGAGATGCTGAACCTGTTCGAAGAAAACATGCAGTACCCTATAACATATAGATTCAGGAAAGGACTTTGTAAATTTTAGCATCAGTTGCTCAGGAATTATGGCCAACAAATGACAAGTGGGCCCTCGTTGAATGGAAAAGCTCCTGTCACGCAAAAGAAACAACCAATCAAGTGAAGAGGAAGCCCACAGAGTGGGAGAAAATTTTCATATCTACATATCTGACAAATATTAATATCCAGATTATACAAAGAAAACAAAAAGCAAAGAATCAAGAAAACAAACGACCCAATTATAAAATGGGTTATGGATACGAATAGAGATCTCTCAAAAGAAGAAACAAAAATGGCTAAGAAACACCTCAAAAAGTGCTCAACAACTCTAGTAATTAGGAACATACAAATGAAATCTACTTTTTTTTTTCATTTGACCCAGGTAAAAAAAGGCTAAGATCAAGAGAAAAAAAGTGACACCAAATGTCAGTGAGGACACAGGGAAAGGGGAGCCCTCATTCACTGCTGGTGGCATTGCGAATGGGTTCACCACTGTGGAAAGCAGTGTTAAGAACTTTTAAAAAACTGAAAATAGATCTACCATATCATTGGCTATATCACTCCTTGGCCAATGCCCAAAAAACTCATCCTACTACAGAGATGCTTATATAATCAAGTTTATTGCACCTCTTTCCACAATAGCTAACAAGTTGAAACAACCTATATGTCCCTCAACCAACTAATGGATACTAAAAATGTGGGACATACACACAATGGAGTTCTACTCAGTGATAAAAATGAAATTTGAATGTAAATGGATGGAACTATGAACTTATTATGAGTGAAGTAACACAGACTCACAAAAACAATTGACCTATATTCTCTCTTATTTGTAGATCTTAGCTTTAAATGCTTAGATGTGAGTATATATCCTCACGTAAACACAGTAGCCAAGAAAATGGAAAGGAAGCATGGAAATAAAGAGAAAGAAGGAGCCGAAGAGTGGGGGATGGTAGGAGACAGGTGTTATCAAAGGGAAAGGGGGAAAATGGTAGTATAACTGGGAATAGAGGAGGGAGGGTTATACAAGGAACTGTGGAGTAATGAGGATGGAGCTTGAAAGGGTAATAGTAGAAGATAGGTGTTATCAAGGGGGAAATGGGAAAAATTGGGGCACATTACCTTGGGAGGGCATAGAAAGAAGCAGGAGGAGGGATAGGTGAGGTAAATAATGCTTAGGTGGTGTGTGAAAGAACAGAGGGAAAAGTATTAGAAGTCCCACTGTAAAATGCACACACACACACACACACACACACACACACACACACGTCTGAAGGATATATAACAACAACAAAAAGTGCCAGAGAGGAGAAAAGTGCCCTTCCAGTTGTTGATCAGAGTAGTTTAAGAGACATCCAAAATAAAATAACACAGGCTGTTTTCTCAACCCTCGATTGCCTCCCAGAAGTTGAAGGTAAGACTGTATTGTTGAAGACAGGATAACTTAAAACACGGGAGTTGTCTCAATTGAGCACCCATGTCATGCAATGTCCATGGAGGTCAGAAGAAGGTGTCAGAACCCCTGGAACTAGAGTTAGAGATGGTTGTTAACTGCCCTGTGCATGTTGGGAATTGAACCTGGGTCTTCTACAAGAGCAATCAGTGCTCTTAACTGCTCAGCCATTTCTCCAGTCCCAGAATATGTAAATTTTTGTTCTCAAAACAAAGTAGGCAATGGTAGAACATGAACTTCTTCATTTGAATCTACTTCCAGTTTATAATTTGAGCTATGCAAGATTAATGATATAAATTTTTTTTTTTTTGTCTTTTTGAAGCAGGGTCTCTGTGTAGCCCCAGCTGTCCCGGAACTCACTATGTAGACCAGGCTGGCCTTGAACTCACAGAGATCCGCCTGCCTCTGCCTCCCAAGTGCTGGGACTACATGTGTGCGCCACCACGTCTGGCTATAAAATGTTTTTATAAGCTGCGTTTTGATATCCTATAACACAGTTTGGCTAGAGAATACATTCTATTTAATGCAAAATCATAATTTATTTTTAATCAATATAATTGTGCAGTACTTACAGGTAGAGACTGTATCACTGGACTGGAATATTTGGAAGACTCTAAATCTTACATATCCCCATTATGAGACACAATTTTACTTGGAGATGATGGAGATAGATAAATACAAGAAGACAATGTTCTTGGTAACTGCATAGAATACAAAGATTTCAGATTTGTACTTTCTCAGTGCTACTGCCTGGACAAGCTAGAATGTGGTCTTCAGTTTCTCTTGGGTTGGAGGCTTGGTCATCAGTATGGCAGTGTGAGAGGTGACAGAGTTCATTATGTCTTTGAGAACACATCATTCAGAACTAACATAGTTCTCATAGGACCTTGATTAGTTTCCATTGGAAGGGTCACTGTGAAAAGATCAGCTGGCCCTTTCTTATTCTTCAGACTTCTTTACCATGTGAAGTCTTCTACATGTTTCCACGCCTTACATTCTGTTCTCCAGGAGGTGCTCAGAATTCATGATTATGCTCTTTAATCTCAAGAACGGTGAGATTAAATATGCCTCTCTTCCCTTACCCATAATTTACGCTTTATTCTTTGAATACCTTCCTAATATATGTAGTTCCTAGTTAAGGATAGACTAATAAATTCTCAATGATGTCTATTTGTAAGTGCATTACAATCTAGCAACATTAGTAGCATATTTGTTCATAGTTTGATGACTCTTGCCTGGCCAGGTTAACCAGGGGAGTGGGAGAGCCAGTGGTGGGGGGACGCATTCTGGAATTCTGCATGTTGTAGAAATGTCTCGTGGGGCATATTACTGGGTTTTTTAGAGATAAGACTTGTTGAGGGAGCAGTTCCTATGAAAGGTACATAGTAAGTAAATACTGGATACGGTTGTCTATGGTGTATAATTCAAAGTTCTCTCTCTGTGCTTATTTACTAATTATAGTAATTTTCCCTTTAATTATGAGAACTCATGTTCTGCTGCCAACAAACTGAAGAAGAAGGACAGAGTGATAAGTTGTCTTCTCATGTAAATACTGAAATTCAAAGGTCCAAGAGTTCTCATGACTGGGGTCAGGAGACCATGGGCATACCTCAGGAAAACAGAAAGAACGCACCCTTTCTCCATCTTTGGAGAAGGTCAATGTTCTCTCCTGTTAGTTTATTGCAGTGTTTCTTCATCAAACAACTCCACAACAAGATCCCAAGAACTCTGAACACCCTGTGGCCAAGTCAATTTGATACATGAATTCATTCCTTACAAAACAGAGGTGTCGGGGGTTGGGGATTTAGCTCAGTGGTAGAGCGCTTGCCTAACAAGCGCAAGGCCCTGGGTTCGGTCCTCAGCTCTGAAAAAAAAAAAAAAAAAGACAAAATAACAAAACAGAGGTGTCTTTCTACTACATGGAAAGTGAATGATGCTCATAGGTGCGATAACTTTTGGAAACAGTCCTTTAAAAACATGAACAATTGAAAAGCTTTGGTCAGACTTTCATTATATTAGAGAACTATTATTTAATATGTAGATTTAGCCCCAAGGTCAATATCAACTGATCAAATATCTTAATTGATGAGTTAATAGTGAAACTCCAGTACACCATAGGGAATGAAGAAACCTTTTTTTTTTTTTTTTTTTTTTTTTTTTTTTTTTTTTTTTTGTCTTTTATCTAATGCAAGCTTCTTACTCTCGGTGGCTTTTCCTTACAGGGATATTTGGCTATACCTGGAGACCTTCTGATCACCACAGTTGGGGAATAGGCACAACTGGCAAGTATTGGAAGAGAGTGTGGAAGGTACTGTTTTATTAAGTTAACTGTACCTCAGTCAGTCATGCCCAAGAACTTGGCAACATCTTGGTTACTTTTAATGGGACTGTTCCTTAGTTCTTTGTGTTCACAATAACCTTTCTGCATTTGTGATCATTATACAAAGAAGTCCTTAACATTTCCATGAGATATTCAGTAATTACTTCAGTGACTGATACTATACTTGTGTTTTTTTGACTCTGATTAATTTCCTGATCAAAGGTTTTTTTTTACATAATTCAAGTACCAACATTCCTATGAGTTTAATGCTAATCAAGACTATCTGGTGTTTGAAAAATGTTCATGCCAGTGAACTCTTTTGCTTTTTTATATTTCTGGAAATTCCTAGGAAGCTAAACCAGGTACAGGAAATCCTTCATAATTCTAAATCTGATGTCCTAAACCCAAACATTTGATTGGTTAATTCAGTGAAGCTAACAGAATCTAAATGTTGATCATAAACAGGGAAACTTAGGGCTATTAATAATGAAAAACTATCCACTTATAAGGCTGCTTGTACTATTTTGGACTGTGGACATTTCATGACATGTAAGCAATCCTCGAAACAAAGTTAAATTTTTTACTCACTCAAAAGAAATTTTAGAGAACTTGAAACAGCCTGCAGTTTTGTGGTGCAATGTGAATCAGCTTTCTAGTACTGTAACTAACCCCTGAGACTGTCAGGTTGTAAAGGGAAAATTGCGTTGATTCCAGATTACAATTTTGGAGAATTCAGTTCATAACTGCCTATACTCACTGTTTTCGGGCTGTGTGAGGCTCATTGTAGGAGAATACATATTAAAGCAAACGTGTCTTTTCATAACTGAGAGGCAACAGGAGAGACAAGAGGACAGGGTCTGATTGCCCTTCAAGAGTATGCTACCATATAGCAAGGAGACTTCCAACAGGCCTTCATCGTGGAAAGGTGTCACTGCTACTCAGTAGGGTCATGGGCTGAGGTTCAAGTCTTGAACCTCTGGGAAACCCTTATCGGAGCTACAGCAGAGACCCACTTTTTTGCTCAAGCATTGCACCACTAAATATTGTAGAATTTTTATTTAATTCAAATGACGGAAGGAATCTCCAAGAAAATTAGATATTATTATATAATCTAGGAAGACTAGTCTGGAAAGCTCACATTAGTTAAGAATGTCCTAAAGTTGTAGAAATGATGGAAAATCAGTGTGGATGCTCTGTGCTAGAGACTAGTGGGGACCAAAAAGGGTAATTTTGGATGCCAGAGTGAAATCAATACTTAGAGAAAAATCACTCACTTTCATGGCTGCTCTCTAGATGTTGTCATGAAGCTTGCAACAGATTGATCAGGTGTTAGAGACTATGAATCATCAGGAAGTACAGATTCAGAAGGAAGAACTTTCAGAATCAGATACTAAATATATGATTATCTTCTTATTAACTAGCAGCCAATTTTGGTATACAAGACCTACAATTTGTTATAGAGAAAATCTAACATTGAATATTGATATGGTAAATAGTGACTCATTATAATTTACATGTGAGTTTTGCTCTGATCCTCTGTTTCTAAGTCTTCATGTTTAAGTCAAATAAAGGTTGAAATGATCAGTACTGTTCTCTCACGGATAAACCTGGCTTTGCAGATCTTTTAATGTTGGGAAGGTAGAGTTTGCAGAGGAGTGTTTAGACAAATCTGTGAGGGTTTTTAGATACCATATCCATGTATCCATATAAAACACAAGCACGCTGAAGATCCAGAGGGAAGACAGACAGCTGGCACACTCCCAATGCCATTCCTGCCTTGAAAACTGGACTGTAACATGGCCATTGGTTACTGCATATTTCATATGTTTTGAAATCAAAGACTTCATTTCTTTTTATTTGTCTTTTTGAGTCAGGGTCTCTCTGTAGCCACAGCCAGAGGAATCACTACCTAGACCAGGCTGGTTTTGATCTTACAGAGACTGTCTGCTCCTGTCTCCTGAGTGCTGGGATTAAAGGTGTGTGCCACCACAACTGCCAAAAGACTTAATTTTTAATTACTGAGAATGTCTAAAAAGTCTAATTAAAAAAATTATTGTCAAGATTGGCCAATATCTTTAAAAAATATTTTAAAACCCCTGCATTTTAATTTTGGGGTGATTTTTAAATTATATTTATTTATGTGTGTGTGCATGTGTGTGTGTGTATGTGTGTATGTATACATGCCATGGTGCACATATGGAAGTTGGAGGACAAGTTTTGGGACTCAGTTACTTATAATAGAATGATTTTTAGGGAACAACATATTTTATTTGAGCAGAGTCTTGAATGTGGTTAATCATTTTTGGCATAAATAATACAAGACTTTGATTTTACTTCCCCCCAAAGTAAGACAAAGGAGAGAAAAGAATCCACCCTTCGTGGCTCAGTCCACACAATGGTGAGGTAGAACTGCCTGGAGCCAGAAGCCAGAAGCCAACATGTCTTATTTCTCACACTACCACAGTGATAGCTGATCATGCAATTGTATTGGTACAGATCAGAGACTTGCTAGCCTTCCAAAAAGCCTTTGTGTTTTTTTAATCATTCTTTTTTTCCTCTCTACTAAATTAACTATTAGCTAGAAAATATATTCCTGAAATTTTTAGAATAGATTCACTTTAAGGGAGGGGATCTAGATTTGATTAAGAGCTATTGTATGAAATGTACAAAAGTGCAATAAAAATATTTTAAAAAAGAAATCTTCAAAGAAGCCAAAGAGAGAACACAGTACTTCAAAGGAACAACAGGAAGTCTGCCCTTGGCCATCTCCTTAAGCAGAGGAAAGTAAAGACCACAGAATGACATCTTTGAAAGGTGGAACACAGAGTTCTGTCAACTCAGGACTCTTCACCCATCAAAATATCATTCAAAAGATGCTTCAGCAAAATAAATTTGAAGGACATTCATCACTAGCTGAACAGCATGTGGTAGCAGTGTGAGTTAAGGGAGAAGGACCAGGATGCCTGAAGATACAAATTTGAAAGAAGAACTTAGCAAATTGTAAAGACATTAACAGGGTGACTGCCCCTGTCTCCTAAAGTCATACGGTATAAGAGGTGGGATATAAAGAACAGAAAGGAAACGAAGGTGTTAAAATCATTGCCTTAAGTGGAAACTAGAAAAGTTTCTACACTTTGGTAACTCAAGGATGTGGTTTATAACTTCGGAGTAATCATTAGAAAGTACAGTATAAAATCTTATAATTAATCTACCAAGTAATATGAAAGTGAAATGGAACAATGAAAATAACCCAAAAGAAAGAAAAAAGAGGACAGTAACGGAAGAAAAAAAGCCAAGACTAAAAGTGATAGGAGTCTACTTTCTGGTAAATAAGTTAGTTAAATATAATGTGATCAAACACTAATCAAAGGATAGCCTCATCATACAGGAAACACATCTACAATGTAAAGAATAAGATACAGGTGATTTTTAAAAGTAAAGATCTTGACTTTCAGACATATTTGAGTTGATAACACCTATTCGCTGTCCTACAGCTAGGAAGCATGTACGTAAGACTTCCTAAAATTGCTCAAATTCATGTGTAAACTCTTACTACAGCTTTCCGTAAGGGACAGAGCATGAAGCGCTGACTGGTACTGTCTGCTTCCAGCTCCTCCTTGGCCTCATTTGGCATTCTCTGTATACTGCAGTCACATCATTTATTCATTTTGTGTATACCATAGTCACATCACTTATCATTCTCTGTATACCGTAGTCACATCATGTATTCAGTTACTCCAACTAGGACTTGAGTGCATAAGCATATTTCTTTTTTTTTTTCTCTTTTGCCTGATCATCATACCTGAATAGTAAATACACAGCCTCTTCATCAAGTCTGGAACTATTTCAATTCATTGACATCCCAAAAGTTTGGCATCTCTAAAGAAAAACAATGTGAGTTTTGTCTTGCGCTATTTGTGCTGCTATACCAAAATACATGAACCTGGGTAGTTAATAATAGGAATTAATTTTTCACAGATCTCAAATTGAAAAGTCCAAAATCAAGCCCTATACAGTTTTATGTTTGGTGTATGGTAAAAGCCTGTCTTCGTAGCAGTATATCCTCACTGGATGGAATGGGGCAAAGGGAAAATTGGGATGTCTTCTGTCCTCACCTGATAGCTGAACACAAGAAAAAATACTTGCTTCCACAGGGCTTTTTACAAAGGTGACGTGACCCTCCATGAAAGCTATCCCTTCAAGACAATCACCTCAGAAAGTCCCTCCACTCTATACTATCTCTTTGGTTACTGAGATGGTGATCTTAGTTGTCAACTTGACTGGATCTGGAATTAACAAGTGCAAGAGACTTTCTTTATTGGATTATCTGAAGCCAGAAGGCATACCCTAAATGCAGGCATTGGGGTCATGGTAGAGGGGAGCTTTCCCTTTTTGTCTGCTTCCCTTCTGTCTCACTAGTGAGTTCATCTTGTTGCTGTGGTGCTCCTTTACTCAGATTAGAACCAAATTCTTCACCTTCTAGTGTAGACTGAAGACTAGCAAATATCCAGGAAAACTTTAGGCCTTCATCACCAGATTGAGACTTCTGAAACATCCAGCCTTATGGACTAGGCAACCCTCACATTCTCGGCCTCTCCATCATGAAGCATCCATTGTTGAAGTAGAAGTAGTCTATGACTCTATTCTGTAAGGCGATCTAATAAATCCCCATATATAAATATATTCATTTTAGCAGTTCTGTTTCTTTGGAGAACCCTGATATTACATCCCCTGAGTTGTATAGGTTTGGGATCATAGTCAGGTCAACACAGAAATCCATCTACCTCCCCATTAGGTGACCTTGCCAATGCTTTTCTGAAGCATCTGAACTCCACATGCCTGGTTAGAGAAAAAGTCTCTGCAAAGTTAAAAACTTCCTCCCAAATATTTTGTTTGAATTCCTGTTTCTTCTAATGAGGACTGAAAGTTAAATAAAATTGAAGTATTAAAATATAACAAGATTATCTTAATGTAAGTATAACATCAACCATAAGATATTTTGCATGTATATACATCTAAATGCATGTATGTATAAAATATACAAAACTACCTGAATGAGGGACCTATGAGTCCCTGTCCCTCCCTGAGAGTCTACTGGCAGTTAATGGTCCCTGGGGGAAGGGATGGTTTTGTCTTCAGTGGTGTAGACACTGAGAAGTTGTCCATGCTCCAAGAAGTAAACTCCCACCCATGCTTCTGCCAGAAGTCTAACTAAAGACCCACTGGTCACACATAAAAGACATGAGAGGAGGAGGGGGACTTCCAAAGAAGGTCTTCAGGGGGAGAAGAGAACAGCTGAAAGGGGGCAGTGGGGTAAATGTATAATTCATTACATACATGAATGAAACTGTCCAAGAATAATAAATATAAAAACGTGAAAGATCAAAATTTGAAAAACAGGCAGTCTCAGAATCATTCAAATGTGCTAAAGCATAGTGAATTATTCTCAATGTAAGACACGTGGGAGAAAAATTCTGTAGGAAGCAATGTTATAATACAACTTTTATTGTTTCTGAGACTTCAGTATGGAGATTCTCAGCAGAGATGTTCCTGTTTGTACATGTGGGGACACACATAGTCCATCTGATATTTTACTGAGCATTTGGCAAATGCAAAGAAATTTAGCAGGCCACTGTAAAACCCGCATGCTCCTCAACTCCCCAACCATTTCTATGCCCAAGTTGATCTTAGGTCTAATAGCCATTTTGGCCTTCACCTCCCTGAGTATACCACAAGGCCACATTTTCTTTAATTCTCATGGAAAACTCCAGACTTTTTTGGGGAGTCTTGTTATATTGTGCTTTTTCTGCCCTTAGCTCGGGAATCTGATAGGATTGACACGAATGTGTGGTAGGTTACTGACATAGACTGAGTAAAAGTATAATATGTTCAAGTTATCAATCAAGAAATAGAAGTGCTCATTTACTTTGTGTATGCCATAAAACCTCCCTGCAAGAGTATCACTGCAGCTACGATATCACCTGATACTATGTAAGAGACAGGACATGAAAGAATTCCTTCACTTTACTGGCCATAATCACCAAATGCTCAATATGATATTCCTCTTCCTTTTGCTTCCCTTTTTCTATTTATATATCTCTAACACAAGAATATACACACATCCACATGTGTAAACTCACACACACACACACACACACACACACACACACACACACACACACACACACACACACACACACACACACATACACACACACACCCACAGAGAAAGAGTGAGAGAGAGAAGAGGAATATTAATGAGAGAATCTAGCATTGTGTTCAACACTATTAAAAAGAAAAATACCTAATGATAAAAGGATGAAGGAACAGAAGGAAGAGGCACAAGAAAGTCAACTACTACCTTCTGCTTCCTTCCCTTTTCCTCTCCTTCTGTCCTTCCCTTCCTCCCTTCCTCTCCATCACTCTCTTCCTACTGTAATTATATGCCCTAGTGCCCTTTACACTGATTTACTTGATGTAATAAACTAGATAACTTTCATTTTAGAGAAACACTTATACAATAAATAACAACTTACACATTTTTAAATAACAATATTGATGCTTCTGAATGCAAAATTAATTCCTCTCACTAATGCTCCGATTGGAATACTAAACACATACATTGCAATCTCATTTAAAATACTGTTATTATAGTTACTTGACTAATATATTTTTATACAACTTGTACTTCTGGATTGACAGGAAAAGGCTGAGTATGTAAAAAGGGAGCTGCACAACAAATCCATAGAGGAACTGAATCATTCCTTCTTTTGTGCTCTTTAATGATATGTCATTTAAAACATGGCGGCCTCTCATAAGTTAGACAGGCAGTGTATCATAGTAGTGATGAATTGTTTAAATTCTGATTGTGGTTGCAAGGTAAGCAAGAGGGATCACAGAAGCCCTTGAGAAAACTGAGTGTCTCCTTAGAATACAAAATAGGTAACTTTGAAGTTCACATTAAAAACAGATATAGAAGATATGAAACACTTGACTTTAATAAAAAGTTATTATTTGAAAAGTCAGGCATAAAAGAAACTGGTCAAAATGAATGCTGTATGTAGATTAATCAATCTTCCAGATTGTGTGTGAACATAACCAAAATCTTCTAAACAGTTCACAGATTGAAATACAACAACTTTGGAGTAAAATCAAGATTGCACACTAGTATATTGAACAAATCTTTCAAGGTGAAAGGAAATCTTTTTAGCTTTGAACACTGCTGTGAGTTTAGTGGCTAGCAAGTAACTATTTCAACGAGCACTGAGAAATGAGATTTGACTCCCCGGTACAGCCTTCATTTTAGAAAAAAATTATTTTGCACTTTAAAAATAATTCTTTTAAAGTTTCTAGTCAATTTGTCATTTAAAAGTTGAATACAATAATACATTTAAGAATTGTTTGTAAATACAAAGATACAATTCCAACATATGATTGTAATTATAATTATTTCCCAGAGTTTGGAATTTGAGATTTCTACTACCCATGGAAATTATTAGAATAGAATTTAAAAACGTAAGTAAAACATCAAGTGATTTTTACTTATGCCCATGACAACCTTGGCTTTGGAGGCAAATAATCATGTTATTTTTATGACTTATGTTTGTGCAATTGAGGTGTCGAGTTCACAATTCTGACATAGAAATATGCATTCCCATAAAAAGAATCCATTGAATGCTGAAACTACCATTAAGTTTCATAGGCAAACTCATTTCTTATACAGGTAGTCGGGACCATTTTTTTTTTTTTTGAGAATTTCATATTGTTCAGGTTACATAACTTCCCTAATTTTTGTAAATATACAAACCTGTTATCTTGACGTATTCATAAAGTTTCATCTTGCCTTGTCACTCACGCTATATTCTCCCACTAAGGCAGCTTGGACTTTTGACCTTCACAGTGGTAAAAAAAACACAAGAAAGCAGAATACGGAGCCAATTCTTATCTGCATTCATTAAAAAATCCTGATGTGAAGGGAAGAAGAATTAGGGACAAGGCTCTGGGCTTAGATAAAATATTTTTAAGAAGCTTCTTGCTACTGAATCAGGAAAATGATCCCAAGTTGGCTGGATTAGAGTTCAAGTGGACAGATGTAATATTGAAAACAGTCATTGAGTTCTGCAAAATTTCTCCCTCCATGAAGGAGTCAAGGGTTGGGATGAGAGAAGTAGCCAAATGCTTAGAAATGTATGGCCAACCAAACATTAGAAGCAAAATGTGTTCCCTTCCTGCCCAAGGCAGAATCTCAAGAATGTGGGAAGATTCCAGTGAAGAAATGCCTTAGAGTGTACCCAAATGTGTATGATCTCAGGCAGCCCGGGACTCCAAAGCTGTCGAAAGGAAAGGAAAGATCTTGTGATCCAATAGGGCGCCATCATGAAGACATCAAAGTATCCTTATTTGCAATTGGTATGATTCTATACATACAAGACACTAAGACTCCATCTGAAAACTCCTAGAACTAATAAACACATTCAGCAAAGTAGTAGGGTACAAAATTAACACACAGAACCAAGTAGTCTCTCTGTATAACAATAATAACTACACTGAGAAAAAAATCAAGGTAAGAATCCCACTTACCATTGCCTCCAAAATATCTTGAAAAAAAAATCTAACCAAGGAAGCAGGATGCTTCAAAGGAAACGTCTGAGATGCTAAAGAAAGAGATGAAGAACGTGCCAGAAGGTGGAAAATCCTCCCGCGCAGTGGAGGTGTAGGAACAGCGCTGTGGAAATGGCCATCTTACCAAAATTGTTTTACGATTTCAGTACAATTCCCACCACAATTACAATGCACTTCTTCACATAAATTGAAAAATAATGTTAAAATTCATATGGAAACAAAGACCCAGGCTAGCCAAAAAAAGCCAAATAAACAACAACAGCAACAAAAACTAATATTGAACAATAGAATCACTGCTGGGCTGGATGCATCACCAACGCTGATTTCAAACTAGGATAACATAACCAAAAAACTCATCAATTAAATAGAATTGAAGACCTACACATACAACCCCACCTTATTTTTTTTTTTTTTAACAAAATGGCAAAAGATAGTCATTAGGGAAAAGACAACATCTCCAACAAACCATGCTGGTCAGACTGGATGGGTACATGTCCAAGGATGGAACTAGATCATTATTTCTCACGTTGTACAGACTCAACTCCAAATGAATCAAAGAACTCAACATAAGATCCTGAATCTGTTACAGGAGGAAGTAGGGGGAGGGATACACTTAAACTTCAAGGTACTTCCAAGTTATAATTTCCTGAACAGAAATGTGGTGGCATAGGCATTAAGACCAACCATTTACATCAGCACCTCATGATAATAATAATAATAAAAAAACTTCTTTCTGTACAGTAAAGGGTGCCATTATTCCACAAGGAAAAGTCTTTACCACTATGCATCTGGCAGAGGGTTTGTGCCTAAAATATACGAAGAACTAAAAATAAAAACTAGATGTCAAGGAAATCAACACAATTCAAATTGGTGTGAAGAACTAACCAGAGAGTGCTCGAAAGCAGAAATGAAGTGTCTGAGAACTATTGATGAGGACTATATGGTTGCTTCAAGAAGACCTGCATGATGACAGCACCAGTTGACCTGTCAATTAGATGAGGGAAATTTCACAAGGTCCTACTCACAAATGAAAAGACACAGTTAATTAATGGCTGCTGAGGGTGGGAGATTCAATTTTCTCCAGGAATAAGCTCCCTCCTGGGGAGTGTTTGTGTATTTAATTATGCAACAAAAATAATAAAAGCACACTTCACAAAGATGAGAGAGGGCCATGAGAGGAGATGAATGGGAGAGAATAGGGAAATTACATGAATACAATAGTCGTGTGAAATTCTCAAAGCTGGTTCAAAGGGAAAAAATTTCAATATGCTTAGCCACTACAAAAATAAAAATTAAAATGACGCTGCGATTTCATCGCTTCCCAGTCAGAATGTCTAAGTTAAAAAAAGAACCAAAAATTCCGTTGTGGATGGAGCACTTGGTGGGAGTGTAAATCGGCGTGGCCTCCGTCCCTCAGAAAACGTAGAAACATTTATACCACATGATTCAGCTGTATCACTCTTGGGAATATACCAAGACTAGATTTCCTACTACAGAGATACTTGCTCACCTGTGTTCATTGTTTCTCTATTCATACTAGCCCAGAAACGGAAACAGCCTAGATGTCCAAAGGCTGATGAATGGATAGTGAAAGTATGGTGCGTTTAAACAATGACTATTACTCAATTGTTGAGAAAATGAAATTATGAAATTTTCAGGTAAATGAATGGAGCTGGAAACAATCATTCTAAGTGGGGAAACTCAGACCAAGAAGGGCAAACATCACATCTTCTCGCTCATACAAGGAGGCTAGCTTTGACTCTTTAGAAAGTGGTGTTTAAATTGGGGTACACATAGGAATCAGGAAACCAGAAAGGGACTGTTGGGTTAGAGGTTTTAAGAGCAGGTGACATGAAGTAGGAATGGGGAATGAGGGAAAAATCAGATTATGTGTGGTGGGATCTGGGACAACAGGGTAGAGGAGGAAGTAGAGGAGGGATAACACTAGCTGCTTTTGTAAAAGTCAAATAGAAACTTACTACAGTAGAAGATTCTTGAAATACTGCCAAATACATATAAAAAATTTAAATGGAGTCAGTCTACAAAGGGGAGACAACACTGTTCCAGACACCATAGGTTATGAAAGAAAAAAGCCCAGATCCAGGAACGGATTATTGCTTCTGGAGTTGTTGGCCACTGGGTTCCCATAGTCTTCCAAACATTACAGGCTGTAATTGATACTCTTGGTTACCCTCCAGACCTTGATGTTTAGATTCTATTGCTGAAGATACCACATACTTGGTTCACACACTATGGAATTATCAAGCTGGTACTGATTTTGAAGTGTTATCCCTAACTGAATGTCTTTCACAGTTCCTATGAGCTACAATAATGAATGTCTTCACAAGATAGGCCCACTGCTGAAACAGGGAATGAATATAAAGGATGAAATCAACAACTTTCTGATTGGTTTAAGGCCTGTTACCCAAGACAGAAGTCATGCCTGGCACAAGTGCTAGTGGGTCCAAGAACCTTGGGCTACACATGTCATAGGCTCTAAAGGGAGAACTTACTACTCTTATTTCATTAACTGGGCATAGTATTAAACTGAATCCTAGAGAAGTATCATTATTACTATAGGTAAGTGCATCTTTCAATCCTCATCAGAGAAACTTATTTTTGTAGCAAATGGAGATTAATATAGAGACTCATCGCAGGCCAATGTGCAGAGAATGATATTGCAGAGTGCTCAGCCATAAATGGAGCAACTATATCATGTTCCCTCTGGCCTAGGCACAGGCATCATCTCAGAAGAGGGAGCAGAAAGATTGGAAGAGCCAGAGGCAGCAGATGACTATAGGGACACAGGGTTTTGCAGACACAATACAACAGTTGCATATCTGAACTCCCAGTGGCTGTGACTGCCTGCACAAGACCTACCTAATATCAAGCCAGACAAAATCATAAAAATGTTGCTGTAGCCCCCAGTTGTGAGGAGCTACTGATGACTGATAGCTGTTGGCTGAGAGTCAGCTTTCATCAGAGATGCAGGATTTGAGAGGCTAGTCATGCTCCAGTAGATGGACCCACAGCCATGCATGTACCATGTAGAAGCACTAAGTGGACTCTGAGGGTTATAAAAGAGAGTGAACACCTGAAACTGGGAGTAAATAATGGGGGTGGAGATAGATGAGGAACGGAAGGAGACAGAATACTGGGTTCACTTGATCAAAATATATTTATACATATATGTATGTATGTATGTATGTATGTATGTAATTCTCATCAGTTTTTTTTAAAAAAGAGGATGTGGCTCTGTGGACCCAAGATCCAAGGATCTGTGAGCAAATTTATACAGAAGTCCATGTACATGTTTGGTTGCATTTGTACACTTCTAAGTGGAGGTCAGTGAAGGTAGGTTCCCACTCACTCATGATTTCCTTACATGCAGTACTGTCCAAATCCTTGCCCATGTCCAGCTTCTGAACCAAACACGGTCCCAGGTATTGAATCAGTTTGACTACTGGATATTAATATAGTTTAACTTTCCACTATCCATAAAAATTTTGTCTAGAGATAGAAATCATTTTCAATGATCACAAATATAATAAGGAATCCTATTAAAATTTGTATTCTGAACTGAAAATTTGTTAGTAGCTGTCAGAGTATTTGGGGTAGGATAGTGTCAGAAGTTCCATAGAGCATGGAGAATAACCATCATACAGGGCATTTAGGTGGTGATGTCAGAGGGACTATGATGACACAATGTAGGTCCAGAAACTGCTGTCCCTACTAGTGTCTATTCCCTGATGGAATGTTTCAATCTCATGGTCACTCACTTTCCTAATTGTGGCTGAAGAGATCATTTTCTTGATTCCACGTTCTGCTTTGCTTTGGGTAGTTCTTTTGCTGTCTCTATAGTTCCATGCCTTCCTATTTTCCCCATTTGTATGATATCCAACCTTTCTTAGAAGCTGAGTTATCCACACAATATCAAATTTTGATTTGGTTATAACATTCATTTTAGGTTATGCTTGAGTTTTAGTTTTCTTATTCGACTAATCCTACAATGGACAAGATTCTTATCTCATGGGATACCAATGCAGGTATGGCTGCATAGCTAAAATTCAACATGTAATGTGAGTGTACAGAGAGGGAGAAGTTAACTCACAGCCGGCTGTCAGGGACTATGTATGAATATTCACTTATATTTTCTAGGCATCAAGGGTTCTCTTTTCACAAATTAAAGACAATGGTTCAGAGAAACTCACCTAAAATAAGTTAATGACATCCTCAACTTTATTCCCCTGCACTCCAAAGATTAATGACTCTGATTAACCTTTAGACATTGTATAATGAGACAAACCACAGAAGTCACCATGTAAACGGCTTGTCCTGAGCCAGACTCTATCATATCTATGTTAATTAATAAATTCATCCACTTATTCTACTTTTATGGTCTTTGTGTGTGTCAGTGAATAGAGGTAAACTTATGTGGTGCATTATCTTCTAGCCTGGGCAGAAGGAATATGCGTAAGCTCAAGGCAGCATGTGCTAAGGTTTTCTCTCTCTCTCTCTCTTTCTCTCTCTCTCTCTCTCTCTCTCTCTCTCTCTCTCTCTCTCTCTCTCTCTCTACCATGTGTGTGTGTTTCTCTCTCTCCACCATGTGTGTGTATGTTTGACATAAGTGTGGTGAGTGTACAAATGTGTGCACCTGTGCATGCACTCCTGCATTTGTGGAGGCTTGAGGAGCAGATGATGTGTCTTTCTCCATCACTCTCCATCTTAATTCCCTATAGATGCTGAGCCTGCAGCTAGGCTGGTGGCAGGCTCAGTTCTCTAGGTGGGTTTGAGACACACTTCATAGGAGGGATCTATACTTGGTACACTAAATTGATCAAAAACAAATGGCTCAGGGGTCACAGGTTTGGGGGGAAACCCATTCCTGTTCTTTATTTAACATTACATGGCACCAAATTACAATGTAAATATTTATATTTATACTCATAGATAAATGCCATTCTTATTCTGAATCAGGGAAGTTTCTTTTTGCAGTGAATGACAGTGAAGGCTGAGAATGCATTAAATATGCATAGAGGAAGACCTGAAGAGAGTATCGATACGACCCCCTCTAAGGCACATGGAACAACATGGAAGAATGAATAAATGGAAAAGCTGGAACATAGGGAGGTGTGTGAAATGCTGCCTTCAGGATGTGAAACAGGCTTTGCAAACATACTCAGCTGTGGTTACTTACACTGTGCCTGCACAAAATTGGGCCTCTCAGTAGCTAATCATGGATCAGAGAGAGGGCCGTGGGTCCCCACCCCTATCTGCTGAGCTATTGGCTACAAATTGATTCTGGCTGAGGAGTAGTCTTTGCCATCAGTGTTCTCTTAGCTGCTAACCAATGGTTTCCAATGGGTATTCAGAACATATATACACACAGATGGATTATTAAAATCAGTAAAATGCTTCTCTACAGCAAAGGAAACAGTTGGTGAAGATGAAACTCACAGAGTGGGAGAAAATTTTCACTATCTATAAATCTCAGAGAGGATTAATATTGAGAATATACAAAGAACTCAAATAATGAAGAATCAATAAAACAAATGACTGAATTAGAAAATGGTCTATGGATCTGAACAGAGAGATCGCCAAAGAAGAAATAAAAAATGGCTGAGAAATAGAAATACCTTTAAAAGTATTCATCATCTTTAGTAATTAGGGAAATGCAAATTAAAACTGCTTTAAGATTCATCTTACCCCAGTCAGAATGGCTAAGATCAAGAGAACAAATGACACCAAATGCTGGTGAGGATGTGGGGAAGGGGGAATTGCATTCATGGCCAATGGAATTGTAAACTGGTACAACCACTGTGGAAGGTAGTGTGAAGAACTCTTTAAAAACTAAAAATAAATCTAACATATGATCCAGTTATACCGCTCCTTGTCACATACCTAAAGGACTCCACATCCTACTGCAGAGGTACATGCTCAGCCATGTTTGTTGCTGGTCTTTTCACAGTAGGTAAAAAATGGAAACAAACCAAATGTCCCTCAACTGATGACTCGATAAGAAAAATGTGATACATGTACACAATGGAGTTCTCAGCAGTACAAAACACAAAATCAAGAAATGTTTTTATAATAGAAACTGTTTTCCTAAAGCAAAGCAAGACATGGTCAGAAAAATAAGTGATGCAAATTTTCTCAATTTGTGGATCTTAGTTCCAGATTCTTAGGTGTGAATATATATCCTGATGGAATCACAGGCACCAGGAAAATGGAGAGGAGCCATGTGGGTAAAGCGGAAGAAGGAACTTTAGAGTGGGAGATAGCAGAAGACAGGTGTTATCAAAGAGGAAATTTGGAAAATGAGGGGTACTTTAACTGGTGAGGGAATAGGGAGGGTAATACAGCAAAGAGAGCAGAGAGTTAAATAGTGCTTAGGTGGAGGGACAAACTGGAGGAAAATGTACTAGTACAAAAAAACCTACTGGAAAATGTAAATACAGTATATGCACATGTGTGAATGCATGTGTACAGCTGAGGGCTATATAACAAAAAACACAGTGCCAGTCAAAGGAAACTTCCCTTTGAGTTGTTGATCAAAGTAGTCCACGAGATTCTCAAAATAACTTAGAGTATTGCTGCAGTCCTTGATTATCTCCCAGAACTTGAAGGTAAGACCCTACTGTTGAAGGCAGGACGTACTTCAAGACACAGGACTTGGAACAATGGAGCTGGAAGCCTCCCCTTTGAAGACTAGCTCCTGTAGTACCAGAGGGTATTGTGCAAACTGCTATGGGGAAAAAAAAAACAACAAACCAATAGCCGATTGCATTTAGCTATAAAGTCTATGAACCACAACAGTGACTAGACCAGCAAGTAATTTCTACTGGTGCGTTAATGGTGCTTTTATCTTTAGGGTAATCAACAGCTCTCTAAATGAACTTAAGGCCTACACAATGGAAGGAAACTCATGCATGGTACTATCAACATTGCCAAGAACACTGTCTGGAGAAATCATAGATCTTAGAGCAAACCTACTTTTGTCACATCCCTATACCAATATATTTTCTTAGTATATGACAAGTATGCATCCTTATATACACAAACAAGAGTACCTCTCAACACTCATCAAAGAAACTTGTTATTGTAACAGATGGGGACTATTACAAAGTTCCACAACTGGTCAAACACAGACAATAAGATGTGCCCAGCCTTAGTGACATATGTAGTCTCTACACCTGTGATGGATAACCTTGGTTCTCAGCTTGACTGGATCTAAAATTAACAGAGATGTGAGAAACTTTCTTGATTGGGTTGTTTGAAACTGGAAGATCCATCCTAAATGTGGGCATTATTTTCTGATGGCAGCCTATATACAGGCCATGGCAGAAAGGAGCTTTCACTTTTGCTTTCTTGCTTTCTCTCTCACTGGCAGTTTCATCTTGTTACTATGGAATTCCTCTGTCAACTTCAGATTCCAACCTAGAATGAACACTGGCAGAGATCCAGCAATCCATTAAGCCTTCAGCAGCAGATTGGGACTTCTGAGACATCCAACCTCGTGGACTGAGCAACTACTGGATTCTCAGCCTCTCTAGTACAGAACAGCCATTGTCAGACTACTACTAGGACTCAATACTGTAAGCCAATCTAATAAACCCATATTATGTGTGTGTGTGTGTGTGTGTGTGTGTGTGTGTGTATGTGTGCTCATTTTATCAGTGCTACTTCTTTAGAGAAGAACCTTGAATAATATAACACTTAAGTGTCAGGGAATATAGTGAAACAGGAAAAAGAAAAACTCCTAATGTATCTCTCAACTCTTACCAGGAGAACGTCTACATGCAACACATGATAACTAGCCAAGGTGCAGAAAATAAGAGATTTTAGAGTGCTAATCTGTGAATAGGACACCTTTATCAAACCTTGGTCACCCAATGCTCTAGGACCATTGCAGTAGACAGGGAGGAAAGAGTATAAGAGCCAGAGGTGGTTCATGACTACAAGGAACTGAGAGTTCTAGACAGCTGGGAAGTTACTCATATGAACTTACAGCAATAGTAACAGCAATCACAAGACCCATGCAACCTGTGCCAGAAAATACAGCAAAAAGGTAGAAAAGTGGGTAAGAAGCCTCAGCTTTAACTGATGAACTATTTGCTACCAATAACTACTTGCAGAGGGAGAGTTTGTCTTCTCTAAGGATGTGGCACTGGATAGGTTAACCAGGTTCCAAATGAAAAGAAGCAAACTGAAGGATGCACATCAAAGGACATTTGGGCACAAAACCTTGGTTCTGTAGGCCTAATTATGAAAGAGTACCAGAAATCTGCTGTGTGGGGCTATAAGAGGGGTGCAGATAGGGGGAGGTAGTCTAAAAACGTCAACATATATTGTATGAAATTCACAAAAAAATAAATTAAATTTTATTCTTTTAAAAAGAGAAAAAAGGGTCTCAAGAGATGGATAGTGGTTAAGATCACTGACCGCTCTTGCAGAAACCCAAGTTGGAATCCCAGTACCCACATGGTGACAAGAAACCATCTGTAACTCCAGTTCTAGGGGATCTGATGCACTCTTCTACCTCCGTGGGCATTGCACAATCTGGGTGAACTTACATACATTCAGGCAATGCACTCATATACATAAAATAAAAACAAATAAATGAAATAAAAACTTGGGTCACACACACAAATAAATAAAGAAATGCTTTGCATCAGCTTTCAATTTGACACAAACCCATAATCAGTTGGCTGTGAAGAGAAAGCCTTAGCTTAAGAATTTCTCAGATCACATTGATAGTTGGCCATGTCTCTGAGGCATTTTCTTAATTGCTAATTGATGTAGGAGTGCCCATCCCACTGTGGGAGGTACCATCCTTAGGCAATTGGACCTGTCCTATCCAAGAAAGGTCATTGAACAAAACATAGGAAGCAAGCAAGCCAGTAAGCAGGCTTCCCCTCTCGTCTCTACTTCGGTCCCTGCCTTCGAGCTTCTGCTTGTGCATCTGCCCTGGCTTCCCTTGATGGTGGATCGTTACCTCCAAGATGAAATAAATCCTATTCTCTCCAGGCTGGTTTTAGTAAAAGTGTTTCAGCACAGCAAGAGAAACCAAAATAACACAGAAATTGGTACCAGACAGTGAGATCTTGCTGTGATGGACCTGATCATGTATTTTGTTTGAGGACTGTGGAAGCATTTTGAGATAGAAAAGCCATTGATTGTTCATAGCTTAATGAGGTATTGTGAGAACTTTAAAGATGATGCTCAGAGCAATGCAGATGATGGAGGTCTGGCTTGCAAATTTTCAGAGGGAAACAATTTATCAGGACTCTTCATGTAAGGTATTTTAGAATCCCTGGAACTGAAACCTTCTTTGCTTTACTGGGACAATTGAAGCTGGTTAGATGTGGCTGGAATATCCGCTGTGATTAGTAAGAGACCAACATCATCATGGCAAAATCTTTTGGGAAGTATTTCCTCAATATTTCACACAGAATCTGAGGTCTACAGGCTGTGTGTGTGTGTGTGTGTGTGTGTGTGTGTGTGTGTGTGTGTGCTGTAAGGGGCAGAAGGTTGAGCATCAAGCTGGCAACAGAACTTGGCGAATAGTGTGGAAGTGTTGCTCACATGGTCCTGTTTTATAAGGCCTGAAGCAGTCTGGGAGATAAGCTAAGGCTTGGCTATAATGAAAGGCTGGAGTCCCTGAGCCCATGAGAGGCAATTCATGAAGTTACAGCCTCAGTTGTGGTGGAGAACCTAGCGTATTGAAGATGTCAGGACCATGGGATGACCACCGACAGCAGCAGGAATGGAACACAGGCAATATGAGGCTAATAGACAGGCTATGTGTTTTCTGAGGATGACAGAGTTGGAGATGTGGAGGTTCCCAAGCCTTTTGGAACCCTGACGATATTGAGACATCTGACATGTGACAATGATCTACAAAACATTTGGAGCTGCACTGTCAGATTTTAATGGTTTTTTACTTGTTTCTTCCCTTTTGGAATAAAAATGTATGTAACATATTTCTTTTTTACTTCTCTTTTTATTTAAAAATTTTTTATTGAACTTTTTAAATTTTATACAGTTCTAGATCAAATTTAGACTCCCTCCCCTACCTCATCCCCCTACTGGACCTCATGTATTCTGCCACACATGTTAAATCCTATCCATTCAGGCATTTCTACCCAAATGTCCTTCAGTGTAAATTCATCCACTGGAGTCTAGTCAGCCAACTTATTTCTTATTTTACAGGGGCCCACAGTGAAATGATTGGATTTTTAAAAAAGAGAACTTGAACTTTTAAATCCTAGGGATTTTTAAAAGTCTGTAGGATTTTAAAATTGTACTTCTTTTATATTATTACATTAATGTGAGACTTTGAGGACAACATGAAAAGAAAGGTTATGGTTTAAAGTGCTGTGTTTATGTGTCAAAGTTGACATGAGCTGTAATGTCATGGTTAGATTTAGCTGTCAACTGGATATTGACTTAGAGTCACCTGTAATTATGGAACCTCAAGAGAAGAAATTCCCAGAACAGTTTGAGCTGTAGTCATATGTTTGAGGCATTTTCTTATTCTCTAATTCATGTCTGAGGGCCGACCTCACTCTGGGGAAGTATCGTCCCTAGGTCTGGTCTATATAAGAAAGCTGCTGGACAAGCCAGGGGAAGCGAGGAGGCCAGTGAACACTGCTCCTCTGTGGTGTCTGCTTCGGTTTCTGCCTCCAGTTTCCTTCCTGTCCTGGCTTCTCTTCATGATGAACTAAAACCTGCAGAGCTAGGGTGAACATTTCCTCTCCAGGAGGACTTTTCTATTAGTCAGTGTTTCATTACAGCAGCAGAAGGCAAATTATAACAGACATGAATGAAGGAAAGGAACCTTTAACAAGGAGGGAACTTCAGGGGTGGGAGCTGGGTAAGACAGTGGTAGTGAGAATAAACAGAAAACACTTTATAAAGCATTAATTGCCAAAAATCAATTTAATAAAAAAAAGACCAAAATATATTGGTGGTTGTGCTTTCCTTTGGGGGGGGGTTGGTTTCTGGTGTGGTTTAGAGCACAATCGTTTTTTATCACACCACCATGTCTTTGCTTTTATGACGACATTACACTCTCTGATACTGGCATTTCTGCCTCCGTCTTCCCAGGAACTGTGAATCACACTTAAGCCAGTTATCTTCCAATGATGACTCTAGATCCTATCTCTATCTTTAAATTTTAAAAATATAATGATTTATTTTTATCTTACGTGTTTGGGTGTTTTGTTTTCATGTGTGTAAGTACACCCATGTGTCCAATATCAAATACCTGTGGAGTTCAGAAAAGGGCATTGGATTCTCTGGAACTGGAGTTATGAAGAGTTGCTAGGGTCTATGTATGACCTGGGAAGCAAACCTGGGTTCTCTGCGAGATCAACCAGTGCTCTTAACTACTGTCTCTAGCCCCCAACATATCCTCTTAATGACATCTGCTTTTGCCATTTAAGTTAATGTAGTCATAGTTTCAAATGATTAGTTCATGTACAACTTATGGGGGAGGGGACAGTCTTCAATATAGCGTAGGGAGACAGGCAGATTGCATAAAGTTCTTTCAAGTCCTTTCCACAGCTAAGTGTGTGCTTCCCATTCTAAACAGCTACTGAACAATATTTTAATAGTTGAAATCATTGGCTGGAGAGTGCACCTAATTAACGACTTGTTCATGAGCCCCCCCATGTCAAAGTGGAGTAGGAATAAAATGAACTTTCAGCGTCTACTCGACTCAGTGCTCTACTTACCACCAGCCATTATGCCTATCTTGTTCACCTCACTCCAAACTGGTTGGGAAGGGGTACGTGTTTATAACTATAACTGGAAACTGTTAGCAGAGCACTCCAGCATGATTACATTTTTTATTTTGCAATCTTTTAATCCTTGATATTACTCCTGTGGATATTATGAATCCTATTCTGCATGAAGGCAACAGTCTAAACCCCCAATCAGCTGCTTCCATTCTGCCTCTGAGCAGACAACACTAACAGTGTGCAGTGAAAGGACTTAATTCAGCAGAGTATTAGCTTATATTTGTACTGGGTAACTATTTTTCTAGGAAGCCTTCAAACCTGGTTCACCCACCAGAAACTTAGCCTAAATTTTATTTTGTTTAGTAATTACTACACATTTTAATCTTGTAATATAAAGTTTAGATAAAATAATCAAGCTACAGATCTTCATATTATCAATGATATAATACACTTATGTTTTCACGCATTTTAATTTTCCAGTTTTTACATCTCTTCAATACATTGGTTCTTCAAAGTAGCACTTTATAAATGATGTCATTCAGCAAAATAGGTTTTATTATTCATTTTTATTATTTATCTCTTTATGGTTTATTATTTTCTTATTTATAACACAGTTCCACTATCTATCCCTGAATGGCCTGAATCTCTTTCCATAACCAAGATTGGCTTTAAATCAATGGAAATCCTCCAGATTTAGTAACTTGAGTGCTTGTATAAGTTATAATTCTGACTACAATATTCAGCTATTTTTAAAAAAAATTTATGTGTATGAGTGTACTTCCTGCATGTAGGTAGGTGCACCCATGTCTTTCAATGCCCATGGAGGTCAGAAGACGGTGTCAAATGCCCTGGAGCTGGAGTTATAGATGGCTGTTAGCCACCATGTGTGTGATGGGAATCAAACCTGGGGCCTCTGCAAGAGAAGCCAGTGCTCTTAACTGCTGAGCTAACTCTTTATCCCCCATTATTCAGCTATTTTTAAATTCACTTCCAGAAATAAAATTTATAATGTCATGATAAATTTACATGCCACCTCACTGGATTACGGAATTCCCAGATGCTTTCTTTAAAGTTATTCCAGATAGTTCTGTGATAGTTTTTGTGGATGAAATTAATATTTAAAATTGATGGACTGAGTAAAGCAAGAGTCCATCTGTAATGTAGATGAATGTCATTGAATCAAAGGCACAAATGAAACAAAAGATTTTATTATTACCAAGGTGAGAGTAAAGTCAATGTAGTCTTGTCATGTTGGCATTTCAGAGTTTGGACATAACAACCTCCACAATCGTGTGACTGAATCTATGTCTATCATCTATCTACCTATCTATCATCTATCTGTCATCTATCTATCTATCTATCTATCTATCTAT
>NW_008341886.1:922320-924150 GCF_000622305.1 Nannospalax galili | reverse complement strand
TATATATATGATTGGAGTTAATATATTATATATATGAAGCTAATAAAACTTAAACATCCCCCACCATTACTCCCATTTTCTGTTTGCATTTCCTTGGTTCAGGTGTGGGATGTGTCCCCTTGAGTTCTTGGTCAGAGGTATAGAGAACCCCCAAACAGTGCAGGTTATTGCCATTGCTCTTGATTCTTCACCAGAATTTGACAGTAAGACCCTATTGCTGAAGACACAACACACAATGAACACAGGATATGGAGAAGTCCAGATGGTACTGATAGGAAGCTTATTCCCTGCTGGCTAGCTTGCATATTATTGTGTGCTGGTTAGTTTCTGGATTTTGTTTGTTTGTTTGTTTGTTTTGTTTTGTTTTGTTTTTTCACTTGACACAAATTAGAGACAACTGGAAAGAGGGAAGCCCAATTGTGGTATTTCCTCCATCAAACTAGCCAGTGACCATGTCTGTGGGACATTTTCTTGACTGCTAGCTATGTAGGAAGGCCCAACCCACTATGGGCAGTTCCATCTCTGGACAGGTCAGCCTGGGCTGCATAGGAAAAGTAGCTATGTGAGCTACGGGAAAGAAAGCAAGCCAGTAAGTAGAGATTCTTTGTGGTCTCTGCTTCAGTTCCGGCCTCCAGTTCCTGCCTTGAGTTGTTGCCTTAACATCCTTGGATGATGAACTCTGAGCTATAAGATATAATAAGCCCCTTTCTTCCATAGTTTCTTCTGGTTAGTGTTTACTCAGAGCAGTAGAGAATCAAATTTGTTTATACTGGCATTGATATGTAGGTGGCTGGGGAAAAAGGCTGATCAACAGTTTTACCCAGGTATGAACCTTGTGAACTGCAATAATGATAAGGTTGGTAAGATATGACAGGGTGCAATGGTGGCATGACTGTAATGGTGTAACCAGCTGCATTCTGATTGGACATAGTGCATTCTCCACAGGAAGAAACACATGCCAGATACTATAAATCTAGCCAAGAACTCACCATTAGGTGATTACAAGCACTAGGGAGTGAACCTACTACTGTTATTTTGCTAAATCAACTTAGTATCAAACTTTCCTCAAAATTCATATCTCTATTCCCATAGATTAGAACAACTCTCAGACCTCATTAGAGAAGTGTCTCTGTGCAGTGGATGGTAGTTAATATAGAAACTACAGTTGGTCAAAGTGCTTAGATTAAGTATCAATGGCATGCTCCACTACAAATGGTACAGCAGTATTACCTCCCCTACCCAGGCTCAGGACAATAGCAGAGGAGAGGACTGAATGACTAAGACCCAGAGACCAGGGAAGACTGGAACAAACCAGTGTCTTTTTGGACTGCTATTCTCAAGAACTCATGGTACCTTTATTTTCCTGCACAAGGCCTGCAGAAGATCAAGCCAATCAACATTCTAGCAAGGAAGGAACATGAGTTCATGAGCCTCTACCTAACTAAGAGCTATGGATGGTTTGTGGCATCTACGAGAGGGCCTGTCATTTTTCTTTAAGGGTAGGACCTCTGGTAGGTCAAACACACTCCAGCTGATGGCAACACCCAGCGGTATATGAGCAATACATACTGGACTTGATGGGTTATATGAAAGGAACATAAAGTTGAGGAGGATTAGAAAAGTGATGGTGAATCTAAGAAGTCTTCAAGGAGGAGATAGAATAAATATAATTAAAATGGTTGTTTTGTAACAACTTAAACATTAATTATTTGAGAGTTTTTTTAAAATTTTTAAAAATTATTTATTTAATAACAACATACTTAGAAGAAGCATATCATTACAACACAATTGATATTCAATAATGGTTTCCTGAGGTAGGATGCACCTCTT
>NW_008341886.1:916876-922209 GCF_000622305.1 Nannospalax galili | reverse complement strand
CAGTTTCATACAGAAAAATTCTTTTTCAATGCAATTGACATTGGATGTTTGTTTTATAGAATATATTTTGATTATATTCTCTCCCCCCCACCTCTCTCAGAGCTATCCCTACCTCCTTAAGCCGTCCACCCTCGTGTTCTTCCTTTTCTAAAATTACAATAAACTCAGAGCAGTTGTGACAGCATGCAAAAGTTCTGGTCAAGCTCTAGCCAGTTAAAACTGCAGCGTGGAGGGTAATGTGGACAAGAAGTCCCACTTCTGGCTAAGGAGCTGTTTGCATATGATAACTGCTGGGAAAGAACCAGTTTTCATTAAGGGCATGGCCCCTGCTGTGTCCACCCAACTTCCGATCTGGTTCTGCACTCAAAGAATATTTGGGCAGCATAAACTGGATGTGATGACTTAAATATGTTTTATGAAGGACTTAAAGTATCAATGAAAATATTACATTAAAATATAGAGTACATGAAGATGGGAGGGAAATGTGTTTTGGAGGCATGGGAGAAGTTAGAGGTGGAGAAGTAGTAGATTTTATCAAAACACAATATATTCATATCTAAAATTCTCAAAGAATAAGCTTTTCCCAAAATGTAAGCAGAAAACACATAAATAATAATAATATTTTCATAATTCCTATGTATTGCCTAAAGACCAAGATAAGGGTTTTGATACTACACACGATATTATTGAAAGGAACTGGTGCAGAGGACACGAGTTCTCGTTGCAAAGTTACTTATAATCTTATATGAATCTACAACTCTATAAAGAGAAAAATTTTAAAGAAAAAGATGCTTTTCTTTTTGTGGTAGTAGCCCTAAATTTATACGTGCAACATGCATAACAAATTGTATTCCTTTAGTGGGTTATTAGCCAGGTTAAACACTAATGAATGCATTTGAAAGACCACCATACTTGAATCATGAACTCATGATCAAAAGCCTACTTGGCTTTCAAATTCAAACTTCCTATTATTCCCGTATGTTTCAAAAACTTAGAATCTGCCAGAAATAATTTTATACTGTATAAAGGATTAATGAAGTTTAATTCTCATTTACTGCTTTTAATGATTATTCAGAAGGAAAACACCTCTATCCTCTCTGACCTTTGCTGTGTGCCCCTATTACAAGTAAGGATTTAATAAAAGTACACTGAGTTAACAAGTACTTCTTTCTTTTTCTTTTTGGTAAGAATATTTGAGTGCATTCAAATGGAATTTATGATCAGTCATGTATATTTGGGGAAAGAAAAGAGGCCATTACATCATCTGCTGCCTACTTGTTTTCTGGACAGAGAATGGTTTCCTATCATGTAAAACTTGTTTTCCCCCTTAAAAAATTAGTTAATCAAGGAACTAAAATGTTAAGCATAAACTAGTTTATAATTTTAAGGACCAATTTTCCTTAGAATGATTTGAAGCAACTAAGGTCTAATTTTGAAACTGGGAAATTGAAAATAAAATGCCACCAGGTGCTTTCTCTGTGCATTCTTTTGTTTATGATGAGGCCGGCTCCATTTTTCTGCAGCACTTCTCCACTCTGTCCCCGCAGGACGTGCCTAATCCACTCTGCTATTTGTCTACATCACTCTCAGATGCTGATTTTCTGCTTTAGTTACCCTTGGTCTGTACCTTGACCTTCTTGCTGTCTGCCTCAATAAATTCAGAATGCAGGCATTTACCTGCAGTAAATGTGAAGTGTTCCTCCAGAAATATAGTGTCCTATAAAAACTACAGCCAAAGGAAATACAGAGGTGAGGTCAAGTATAATTTTCTCATCAGAACCTCTTTCACTTTCTCTTTTTAGGCTTAAGACTATGTTGACCTCTGTCTGCTTTTGTGGTTAGATTAACTCTGCTCTTTCAGTGAGTCTAAATTTTCAGAACCATGTGGCTGGAATAAGCTTAAGAGGTTCTGACCCCAAAACGATCATGGGAAAAAATGACTGAAAGTTACAAAAAAAAATGCCTGAGACTTTCACACCAAGAACATATTTTAGAGCCATCTTATGCAACTCTCTAGTTTTCTAAAGAGGAAAGCAAAGAAAGGATGCTATCAGAATTGCATTCATCTCACGAAGGTTGCTCAGTCTTCAAACCTTGGGTTTACAGGACTGAAGACTGGAGATCAATTCTATCCCAAGCCAGGGGAGTAGCAGGAATCCTAGGCTAGGGTGGAACTATACGAATTCAACTGAGCTGAGTGCTGACTTAATCTCATGCCAAGTTCCCATTGTGTGCTGTCCAGTCACGCAGGACTGGGTGACTTCCTCCTTTGTAGCTGAAGTGGTGCTTTGCTCTCTTGCCTAGTGTCCTATGTTACTTCTTGTCTCTCAGATGTCACCAGGCCAACAGAAGGGTCTATGATGCTTACTGCTAAAGGATGGCATATACTGCTTGTATCCACATATTCCACCTGGATGATGTGAGTGGAGTCATTGAGAACACTTTTCCAAAGAAAAAACTTTCATATAAATTTTTTACGTTGTTAGTGAATTTTAAAAACAATATTAGTATTGAGTTTTTGTGCTTTTCATGTAAGAGTTCTTAATCAAATTTAGACCCGCCTCCTACATCCATGTCCCCCTATACTCCCCTCATGAATTCTGTCAATATGTTAAGTCCTGTCTGGTCAAGCATTTATACCCTGATGTCCTTTGGTGCAAGTTCATCAACTGTAGTCTATCAGCCTATCTAAAGGTCTTAAATAAGATCTACTCTCCCTCATCCAGCAGTAATAAGTTGCCAAAAATCCCCAGGCTAGGGACAGGGCCCACGTCCAATTTCTCTCACACTATGCTGGGCCCTTGACTGATTGAATTGGCATGGGTCTTGTGCACAGCAGCACCACTGAGCAAGCTTCCAGTGGCCCGAAACCCTCAGTTTCTCTGTGTTCATGGACCAACCCTGGCTTTTGAAAACTTTCCATCCCCTCTTCTGTGATTTTCCCTGAGCCCTGAGTGGGTGAGGTTTAACATAGGAGTCCTATCCAGGGACACACACTCTGCAGTTTCTTATTCTCTAAAACTTGGCCAGTTGTAGCCTTCTGTGCATGTCAAATTCTGTTGTATGAGGAAACTTCACTAGTGAGAGCTGAGGGATGCACTAGGATTCTCTCCACCCCCTGTTCCACTATGATCCATGAGCCTTAGGTGTAGAGGTTTCAATGTAGATGTGTAACCTAGGCCTGGGAATCTCTCAGACATATATTCATTGTGTGTGACAAATTATGGAACTCTGCAATAGCCTCTTATCTGTTGCAAAAATAAGCTTCTTGTTAATTTAAAAAATAGGAATAATGGGGGCTGGAGAGATGGCTCAGTGGTTAAGAACACTGGTTGTTCTTGCAGAAGACCTGAGTTTGAATCCCAGCACCCACATGACAGCTAACAACTGTCTGTAACTCCAGTTCCAGGGGATCCAATGGCTTCTTCTGTCTTCCAAGGGCATTGCATGACACGGATGCGCTTACTTACACGCAGGCAATACACGTACACACATAAAATAAAAATAATAAATGAAAAAAAAATTAAAAGAAAATAGGAATAAAATATTTTTAAAAAGAAATCCTCTGTGGATCTACATAAGGCCAAGACCCTGTCTCCCAATGTGAATCTTTCTGCAAGTGAGGGGATTCCACAAATAACTTACAGCCTAGGCACATTTATGTGTCAGTGACTTATCAATGGCTTTAAACACCTGCCTGAAAGGTTGCTCTAAGATTGTCTTGCCTACTAGGTTCTTTTCTGTCTGATTCATATACAAACTCACCCTCAACCTTGTATTTAGGGAATTATGAGAGAAGAGCATGGGGTAAGTAGAGCCAGCATGGAAAAATGATATATTAAAGATAGATAAGGAGATTTAAAGTGACTGTAAAAGGAGAACCTTGTGTTCTCATGATGTGATTAATTCTTTCTCCTATTCTTGTCTCACAGGGGAGGCTTAGACTCATTCAGTTCCCAAAACTACTTTCTTTAAGCATAACTATAATAGCATTATTTATGATTACTCTTGTTTGCTTTTGAAAACTATCAAAATACAGTGTTGTACAAAACCCTTTGGTACTTCAAAACAAACACCCTTCTGACTGAGTTTTATAGATTTTGAAAGAATATTAAGATGTGATTTTATCTCTCAAGCATTGTACAGATAGAAGTTATAGAAGTTTCTAATAAGAGAATGAACCCATTGAAAACCAATGAAGGCTAGAAATCTGAAATATAATTACTTAGGCTGTAGCAATCTCCATGATTTACTGTGGAGTTTATTACTACTTATTTTTACTTTTTATTCAACTATAATTTTCAGTACCTAAGACCAAGAGAGAGACAATAGTATGTGGTGGAAAGTAACATAAGTTTATATTTTTCCTTTCAAAGCATCACTAGGCAGATAAATTCACAGTATCATATAATATTAAAATACATCATACATAAACAAAATGTGTATAAATCCTGTATTAGTCAGTGTTCTCCAAAGAAACAGAACCAGTAGAATGAATATATATGTATAGAGATTTATCAGCTTAGCTCACAGGATAGAGTCTGAGTAGTCCAACAATGGCTGCACCACACTGGAGAGGCTGAGAAACCGTAGTCGCTCAGTCCACAAGACTGGATGTTTCAGTAGTCCCAATCTGGCACTGAAGGTCTGACGAATTCCAAAAGATCAGCTAGTCTTCAGTCTACAGCAGCAAGATGAACTCACCAGCAAGAAAGAGGGCAAGCAGCAAGAAGCCTGGCATTCTCCTCTGCCTTGGCCTTTTATACTGGCTGCCATCAGAAGGTAACACCCACATTTAGGGCGTGTCTTCCGACTTTAGATGATCCAATCAAGAAGATCTCTTTCATTTCAGTTAATCTCAGATCCAATCAAGTTGACATCCAGGATTATTCATCACAGATTCCTAATTATATCTTGACTACAGGGAGAATACTTAATCATAAAAACCAAGTGACTCATGCTGGGAATTTTAAAGATTAGTATGGAAGACACCATATCGTACAAAGTAAGTGTGATCTTTTTAGTCTGAAAACTAAAAAGCTTGGCCTGAGTAGTGATATGTTTGGTGCATGATGACATTTATATAGAAAGCAAACAAAAATAAACCTTTATTAATACACAGAAATATTTTATATGAAGGATTATTAATCTCCAACTAGCTTAACACTACAGATGATAAAATAGCGTTACAAATCTAAGCTATTGATCTGAATAAGTCACTCATAGAAGATATTAAAATGTCAAAATAGAACAGATTAATTAAGAAATATTAATATTTAAAATTTTTGTTTTTAGTGATGGAAAAATCCAGGCAATTCTGTGAGATATATTGT
>NW_008341886.1:912161-916831 GCF_000622305.1 Nannospalax galili | reverse complement strand
AAAATATAAATATATGAAAATATAAAATACTTAGATATAAAAATTACTACCAAGACAACAATAACATATAATACAGTTCCGTTTTATGTTTAACCTAGTTTATATACTGATTTATACTGACTTCTTATTTTCTCTTCTGCAAATATTTATCATTTTAAACTAAAATGGATTTTTTAGGTTTCTCAGGTGGGGGATTTTTGTTCTTTAAAAATTTCTCTATAATTTTGTTCCATTAACTGCTTTGTGAATGGTGAGTTATCCAAACAGAACAGCAGATGGTAGAGCATCATTACTTTCATCAGGGCTATGTGGAGTTAGTGGTCTCACTGATATAGCTATAGTTAGTTTTTGGTCTGCGAAGACTTTAGCTGAGTTGACTCAGTCTAGCTCAGCTTCACATGGTCCTGTGGGAAGCAGAAGGTAGCCTGGCCGTCTTGCTTATTGTCACGAAGAACTTAGAGGAAGCAGAAGCCAGCATAAAAGGACAATGGTAAGCCACAATTCCAGTCAAAGAGCCAAATGGAATAAATGAGAACAAAGTTATGATGACACAGGCTTGTTAGAGAACAGGACTGCTGTTTTACCTCAATCACGCAATTATGAGCTATACTTATTTAATTAATTGTAATTTTAGTTTAATTAATTTATTTTGCATATTGAGGACCTTTTGAAAGAAAAGATCCAATACTAATGTAGAACATAACCTGATATGTTTGTTTATTACTGTTCTCTATGTGATTGATCCTCATTGTCAGTTGGACATCGGACAGTACATTAAGCATTTTTGCTACTTTCTTTAGTGCACTGTTATCCTATTTATTTGCATAACTGTAAAGTAATATAGTTTGTTGACATAAAGATGAAGCAAAATCTACTTTTGATGAGTTTGGTTTATCAGGTCAATAAAAATGGAGGAAAGGACTACGTCAGGGTTTATTTCCACATTCACTAGGGAAAATCACGGATGAAGGCACATCATGTCCTTTCTGTGGGTTTGGAAAAGATTTCATGGACAGAAAGTTTGGTGCCTGCTGAAGAGCTGAGTGGGATTTCACCCACTGGAAGAGAGAGGGCAGGGCCTGCAAAGCAGGCAAAAGAAGGAGGAGGATGTTATGTCTACATGGATGAGCAGTAAGCCCATGCACTCAGTCAGGACCAGGGCTGAGGTGAAGATGGAATGCTCGTGGGGACTAGATATGAAAATCTTTACAAACCTAGAATATGGACTCAGATTGAATGACAAATTCTGTGAAAGCACAGATGCTCAAAGTCAGAGTGTCTCGGATATGGATTCCTAGGAGCATCAGGAAGCAGATCTTTTTTGTACTTCCCTGATTTTCTTAATCATGAATCATAGCCAATTGGGCTTTGGATTCCAGAAGTATATGCCATTTGTTTATTCTATTTTTTTACTCTAAAAAATGCATTTATTTTGACAAATTACATATTTTGGGGGTTTTAAAAATTTTTATTGAGCTTTTGTGCATTTCATACAACAGCTCTAAATCAAATTTAGACATCCATATGCACCCAATGGACCTCATGTATTCTACTATACATGTGAAGTCCTATGCAGTCAAGAATTTGTACCCAGATGTCCCTGAGTGCAAATTTATCCACTAGAGTCTAGTCAGCCTCTCTAGAGATCATTGGTAAGGCCTACTCTTCATTATCAGGTAGTAATCAGTCTCTGATTATTCCCACACTACAGCCAGCCCACTAACCATTTCCCAAGAGCCACACTGGGCACTAGTCTGATCGAGTTGGCATGAGTCCTATGCTAGATGTTACCATTGCCACAAGTTCACTTGTGCAAGCTTCCAGTGGCCTGAACATTTCTGCTTCCTTATGAACCAACCCTGGCTTGTACAACCTTTCCACCCCTTCTGCAGTGGTACCTGAGCAGTGGGTGGGCAAGGTTTGATATGAGTCCTATCCAGGGACACTCTGCAGTCTCTTATTCTTTAAAAGTTGGCCAGTTGTGGCCTTTTGTGTCCATCTCACTCTGTTGTATAAGGGAGCTTCATTGGCGAGAGTTTAGGGAACACAACTCAATATAATTAAAGCTATATACAGCAAACCCATAGTCAACATAATTCTAATGGAGAAAAATTGGAAGCATTCCCATTAAAATCAGGAACCAGAAAGGTCTGTCCATTATCTCCACTCCTTTTCAATATAGTGCTTGAAACTCTTACAAGAGCAATAAGACAAGAGAAGGAAATTAAAGGAGTGCTGATTGGAAAAAAGAGGTCAAATTATCACTATTTGTAGATGATATGATATTATACATAAGAAATCCCAATGTTTCCACCAGAAAACTGTTAGAAATGATTAGTACTTTCTGTAAAGTGGCAGGTTATAAAATCAACTTACAAAAATCAGTAGCCTTTCTATATACCAATAACAAGCAATCAGAAAAAGCATTCAAGGAAATCCTCCAATTCATAATAACCTCAGAAACCAAAATACTTAGGAACAAACCTAACCAAAGATATTAACGATCTCTACAATGAAAACTTTAAATCTCTAAAGAAAAAAGATAGAGGAAGACACTAGGAGATGGAAAGACCTACCATATTCATGGATTGGTAGAATTAATATTGTGAAAATGACCATATTGCCAAAAGCAATGTATAGATTCAATGGAATGCCAATAAAAATACCCACAACACTCTTCACAGAAATAGAAAAAATCATCCTAAAACTCAAATGGAGTCACAAAACGCCCCAGAGAGCCAAAGAAATCTTGGGCATGAACAATGCTGGGAGATCACCATACCAAATATCAGATTATATTACAGAGTTATAGTCATAAAAACTTAAAAACAGCATGGTACTGGCATGAAAATAGACACTTAGATCAATGGAACACATAGAAGACCCAAACATAGTATATGCACTTTTAGCCAACTGATATTTGACAGAGGTGCCAAGAACATGTACTGGAGGAAAGACAGTATCACTAACAAAGGGTACTGGCAAAACTGGATCTCCATCTGTGGAAGAATGAAATTGGACCCTTATCTTTTACTGTGCACAAACATCAACTCCAAACGGATCAAAGATATGGTGTAGGAAAGGACTTTCTAAATCGGACATCAGCTGCTTAGGCATTAAGGTCAATGATCAGTAAATGGGACCTCGTTAATCTACAAACCTTATGTTTGTTTTATATTTTTTATTTATTTTGGTGCATTTCATGCACTAAGTCAATCATTTTTAGAACTCCCTTCCCCATCTTCACCCTCCCATAGACTCCCCACCAGATTCCATTCATTCTGTCTTATGTGTTAAGGCCTGTGGTGTCAAGCTTTGTATCTAGATGTCCCTTGTTCCAAGTTTATCCACTGGAGTTTAGTCAGACTGCCTAGAGGAATTATTGACAACTGATTACTGCTGGGTGAGGGAGAACTTATCTGTTATTTTTCCTTTAAATATATCACAGATTTAATATTCTAAGAATCTAAAACATGAAGTATCCCAACACACAAGTCTTCTTTACCCTCTTTTTAGTTGTTTGTTTTGGACAGGATCTTGCTGTTGTCCCACCTGGCCTGGGACTCACTATATAGACCAGTCTGGCCTCAGACTCATAGAAATCCACATGCCTCTGCCTCCTGAGTGCAAAGATTAAAAGCATGCACTACCATGCCCAGTTTTTAAATCAGTTTTTAAAACAATACTGTTATTGATCCTATAAGAATTTCATACAATGATGTGTTTTGATCATGTTTGGACCCTGCCCCATTTCCATCATCTCTTCTCGAATCCACCCCCACTTCCTCACCTCTCCACTTCACACTGAGTTTTCTTTTTCTTTTAATTAAAAATTTTTTATTTATTACTTTTATTTTATGTGTATGTGTGTATTGCCTGCATGTAGGTAAGTGCACATGTTTTGTGCAATGCCTGCGGAGGTCAGAAAGGCTGCTGGATCCCCTGGGACTGGAGTTACAGATAGTTGTTAGCTTCCATGTAAGTGCTGGGAACCGAGTTCAGGTCCTCTGCAAGAGCATCCAGTACTTTTAACCACTGAGCCATCTTTCCAGTCCCCAGGTCTCATTTAACAGCATTTATCCACAAACCTCTCTGGGGACAGGGACTATATCCCATTTTCATGGATGAGCAAACTAGAGCATAACTTGGGGCTGGAGTTTTGTGGACAGGCAGCAGGCTACTGCCCCAGGCTGTGCCCTCATTCCAAGGAGTGGAGTGTCATGTTGGAACTCATTCACAGTGTGCATGTCAGAACTTATTCATACAAACTGTGCACACATTGGAACATTTACAGGGATCATTTTCAGGGGGATTTAGCATTTGCAGCGGCCATGCCAGAGCTGTGGGGTTACTATGGCCTCTTGCCCTCCCCCATGATTTACCTTCCCTCCCACTGTGATATCCTCTCCCTGTTCCTGCTTACCCAAGGTTGTTCAAGATGAATGCTCTACCACTGAGCTACATCCCCAGACCATCAGAATTGGGTCTTAAGGCATTTATTTTCTTTTCTTGTAATACAAAATTGATTACAGTTTAATAATTAATAGTATCAGCAATAATGAGAACATTTTTATGTTTTAATATTAAGTATTTTATAGTACCTTATTTCACTAGTGCTAATGCTTCTAAAGTTAACTTCATAATTAAACTTAACTTTGTTTTGGTATAGA
>NW_008341886.1:904638-910941 GCF_000622305.1 Nannospalax galili | reverse complement strand
TGGCTTACAACAAATTCAAAGTTAGAGGATATCTTTTTAAATAGTTTATTAAAAATATTTATTTGTATGAGTATATCATCTACATATGTGTAAATGCATCTGTGCCATACAATGCCTGTGGAGGTCAGAAGGGAGTGTCAGTTTCCCCTGGAACTGGAGTTACAAATGGTTGTTAGCCACCTTGTGGGTCCTGGGAATGGAACCCGGGTCCTCTGCAAAAGCAGCCAGTGCTCTTATCTACTGAACCATCTCTCTAGCACCTAAAAGATATCCCTGGAACTGGAGTTACAAATGGTTGTTAGCCACCTTGTGGGTCCTGGGAATGGAACCCGGGTCCTCTGCAAAAGCAGCCAGTGCTCTTATCTACTGAACCATCTCTCTAGCACCTAAAAGATATCTTTTTTTGTCCCTGGAACTGGAGTTACAAATGGTTGTTAGCCACCTTGTGGGTCCTGGGAACGGAACCCGGGTCCTCTGCAAAAGCAGCCAGTGCTCTTATCTACTGAGCCATCTCTCTAGCACCTAGAAGATATCTTTTTTTGTTTTTGTTTTTTGTTTTGTTTTTTGTCTTTTTGAAGCAGGGTCTCCCTGTAGCCCCAGCTGTCCTGGAACTCACTATGTAGACCAGGCTGGCCTTGAACTCACAGAGATCTGCCTGCCTCTGCCTCCCAAGTGCTGGGACTACAGGCGTGTGCCACCATGTCCAGCTCTAGAAGATATTTTTTTACAGTTTATAAAATATATTTACTGATTTTTTGTGCCTTTTGTACAATGTATCTTAATCATATTTAGAACCTCTCCCCTATTTGCACCCACCCATAGCCTGCCCATATGATTTCACGCATTGTCATATATATTAAGGATTAATTTTTAATGGTGCTATGAGTATTTCATACAAGTATTTCGAAGTGTTCTCAGAGCCCATTCTACCCCCTGCAACCCCACCATGCTGCCTTTGCACCCACCCATAGCCTGCCCATATGATTTCACGCATTGTCATATATACTAAGGATTAATTTTTAATGGTGCTATGAGTATTTCATACAAGTATTTTGAAGTGTTCTCAGAGCCCATTCTACCCCCTGCAACCCCACCATGCTGCTCAACTTCTCCCAAATAGTCTTGGATGTGGGTTCCTCCCTTAAAGCCTAGTCAACCTAGCCAGCATCACATCCCTAAAGGAAACTGATTTTCCTTCTCCCAGCGGATATCAGTTCCTCAGCTAGGGCTGGGACTTCTTGTCTGCCTTCATTATCTGTGCTGGAATTTTGTCTGGCTAGGCCTTGTACAGTTCCTGTGTATGTTGACATAAGTGCTGTAGATTCATATGTACACCTGTGCTAGGTGATTTCTATTTCCTAGTTGTTTTGAATAGAGAAGCAAATGAACAGCGAATAAGTATCTCTGTAAAGGTATACAGAGACTTCATGTATATACTCAAGAGTGGTAGATCCTGTGGTATATCTCTTCATAGCTTTTTGTGAGGAACCTCAAAGCTGATTTCCATAGTGGTTGTACCATCTTGTACACCCACAAGCAGTGAAATAATAAAATTTTTGACTAAATGAATGGAGTTGTATATACTCATTCCCAGTGACGTAACTCAACTTGAGAAAGACAAATGGTGAATGTTCTCTTTTGTATGTGGAGGATAGCTTTGAATCTATTTAAATTGGTGAACTCAATAAGTCAGGAAACTAGTAAGGGTCAAAGGCAGGAATTCCATGGCAAGGGGAATAGGATGTAGGTGGTAACAAGTAAAGAGTAGAGTGGAGTCGATGATGGGAAGGCTGGTAGAGGAATGTGGAGGGAGATGAATAACAGTAAAGGCCTTTTAAAATGTCATGTGGAAACCTACTTCTGTCGATTTCCCCATTCCTCATAACCTTACCAGCATTTGTCATCATTTGGTTCTTGTGTCTTCATCCTTCTCACTGGGGTGAGATGAAATCTTGAAGTAGTTTTAATTTGCTTTCCCCTGATGGCTAAAGATGCTAAACATTAAAAATTATTTCTAAGCCATTTGGCTTTCATACACGAGACCTCTCAGGTTGGTTCCTTTCTTCAATTTTCAATGAGTTTTTGTTTCATTGATGCTTGGTTGCTTGAATTTTTGTGTATTTATGTGCGAACTATGTTGGATAGCTTTAGCTGTTGATGTGATACACGGGGGCAGAGGGAGCTTCAATTGTGGAATTTCCTCCGTTGAACTGTCCTGTGGTCATGTCTGTGGGACATTTTCCTGATTTTTGAGTGATGTGGGAAGGCCCAGCCCACTGTGGACAGTGCCACCCCTGGGACGGTCCTTCTTCACTGTATTAGAAACCAGGCTGTCCATGGGCCAGGGGAGCAGGACAACAAGGAGCATTCCTCCAAGGCCCGTGCTTCAGTTTCTGCCTCCAGGTTCCTGACCTGAGTTCCTACCTTGGGCTCCCTAATGAACTATGACCCAGGAGATGTAAAACAAATAAACTCCTTCCTCCCCAAGTTGTACTGACCAGAGTTTTTTTCACAGCAAATGCAAGCAAACTAGGACACTAATGCACTGTTGTGTGTATAGTTGGTAAAGATGGTTTCCCATTCTCTGTGCTTTCTATTCACTCAGGTGATCTTTTCATTTGCTGTAAAGGAGCTTCCTAGTTTCATGAAGTCCCATTTGTCAACTGTTGGACTTATTTTTTAATATTTCATTTTTTTATATGTATGAGTGTTTTCCCTGCATGTATGTAACACACCCTTGTCATGCAATACTCACGGAGGTCAGAAAAGGATGTCAGATCCCTTGGAACTGTAGTTATGGATGACCATTAGACATAATGCGAGTGCTGGGAACCAAACCTGGGTCCTCTGTAAGAGCAGACAGTGTTTTTAACTGCTGAGCTATCTCTCCAACTATCTCTCCAACTATTGGACTTATTATCTGTGGTAATGGGTCCTGTCTGAAAAGTCCTTTCCTGTGCTTATAAGTTCCATAATGTTCCCTACTATCTTTTCTATCTGATTCAAAGATTGGGTCTTTTTGATGAAGTCCTTGATACTTTGGAGCTGTTTGTACAGAGTGAGAAATAGGAATCTAGTTTCATCCTACATGCACCTATCCAGTTTGACCAGCACCGTTGGTTGAACATCATTGGCCTTTTCTTCAATGTGCATTTTTTGCCCCTTTTTAAAAAGTCAGATGGATGTCAGCACATGGACTTAAATCTGGATTCTCAATCATTTTCCACTGATCAGTGTGTATGTTTTTGTGTCAGCACCGTACTATTTTTATTACTATAGTTCTCCAGTGTGATTGGATATCAATGAGGTGTGACATTTCAAGCTCTTATGTTGTTCAATATTGTTTTTGTTTTCCTGGGATTTTTGTTTCCTTATGAATTTTTAAATTATTTTCAAATTTCTGTGAAGAATTTTGTGGGAATTTTAATGGGGGATTTCATTGAATCTATATAATGCTTTTTTCACAATATTAATCTTACCAATCCCTGGGTATGGGAAATCTTTCAATCTTCTGGTGTCTTCTGCCTTTTTTTCTTCAATGTCTTAAATCTTTGTATCGTCCATGTGTTTCAATTCCTTGGTTAGTTTTATTCCAGGATATTTTTCAGTCTATTATGAATGAGATATTTGCCTGGTTTCTTTCTCAGCATGTCTGCTTTAGTATATAGGGAGGCTACTGATTTTTGTGTATTTTATATCCTGGTTATTTGATGAGTATTGTTATCAGCTCTGGGAATTCTCTGGTGGAGTCTTTAAGGTTTTTGTTTATTTGCATAGAATCATATCATCTGGCAATAAGGATATTTTTACTTCTTTCTTTCCAATTGTGTGCCTGTATCTCATTTATTTGTCTTCTCACTCTTGCTAAGACTTCAGCCACTATATTGAACAAAAATGGTGATTATGGACATTTTTTTCTGCTTTCTGATTTTTCACAAAAATTCTTTGATTTTCCCCCCTCTGTTTACTAAGATGTTGGTTTTTAGTTTTTTGGATTTTTATTTTTGGGCTTGTTGTACACTGCCTTCATTAAATTTAGATAAATTCCCTGTATTCCTAGATTCTTCATGACTTGTATTATGAAATGATGCTGGATACTGACAAAGGTTTCTCTGTATCTAATGAGACGGTCCTGTAGTTTCTTTCTTTGAGTCTGTTCATGTGGTGGATCACCTTGATTGATTTATATATGTTGAGCCATCTGTGCACCTCTGTGATGAAGTCAACTTAATCATGATGGATAATCTTTTTGATGTCCCCTTGTATTAACTTTGCAATTTTTTATTGAGAGTCTCACACCTGTGTTCATCAGAGAGACCTGTCTACGTGGTGGTTTGAATAAGGATGGCCCCCATAGACTCCAAGTATATGGACATTTTTTCCCAGTTGGTGGTGCTGTTTTGGGAAGTTTTAGAAGGTGTGGCCATGCTGGAGGAAGTATGTCACTGGGAACATATTTAGAGGGTGCGTAAGCCTTGCTGAATCCCCAGCAACAGTCTGAGTCCTGTGCCTTCTTGAAGATGTGAAAGCTTAGCTTCTGCTCCTGCTCCGGTCACCCACCACCATGCCTCCCTGCCATGATGGACTTTCATTCCCCTGGAACTGTAAGCTCAAATAAACTCTTCCTTTTATAAGTTCCCTTGGTCATGATATTTTAACATAGCAGTAGAAAAGTAGCTAATATAGCCTATATACACTTTTTGTTTGATATTTGGTGCTGTTATTGGGGAAATCCTGGTTTCATAAAAATAATTTGGAATAATCCTATCCTTTTCTATTTATGGGATAATTGAAGAGTATTGGTATTAGGTTTTTTTGAATATCTGATATTATTCTGCTTTGTATTCATTTCATAATAGAATCTATTGGTTTTAGGTATCTATTCAAAATTTTAATTTCACCTTCATTTAATTTTGGTAGGTGATACATGTTTTGAAATTTGGCCATTTATATTTTCTAGTTTTTGGTTTATTGGAATATAAGTTTTTAAAGTGTTTTTTCATATAGTTATCTAATTCTTTTCAGTATCTGTTGCAATGCTTCCCATTTTATTTCTGATCTTATTAATTTTGGCTCTCTCAGTTTTTGCTTAATTTTGCTAAAAGTTTGTCAATCTTTTAATATTTTCAAAGGACCAACACTTCATTGACTCTGTAGTTTTTTGTTTTTATTTCATTAATCTTACAAACTTCTTCTTCTTCTTCTTCTTCTTCTTCTTCTTCTTCTTCTTCTTCTTATCATCATCCTACTTACCAAATATTAATATGTTTTTTGGCTCAAAACTAGTGCTCAATAAATGAGTATAACAGGAGTCTATTCTAATCTTTGTATCAGAAAGAAAAAGCAAAGCTTAAAGAATTTACAACCTGCAGTCCTACACTTGAGAGGTTCAGGGAAGATTTCTGCTAGCCTGTGTAACACAGTTATGTTTCAGGCCAATCTGAACTACATAGCAAGACATATTTACAATGTAATCTCTACACCTAAAGCTCAGGGACCATCACAGCATAGGGGGCAGAAAGAATGTAAGACCTAGAGGAACAGACACCTGCTCATAATTAATGCTTTCAAACATGTCAGCAAAGCTGACAATATCCATAGTAAAGTAGTATAATAAAATCTTCATAGTGATAAAGACAGTAGACATATCAAGATGGCTGGGAGAAACTTCATGGGTTCCACCTTAAAAAGATGAGTTACAAGCAATCAGTGGATGCATTGGGAGGTGGAATCAGTTATGGGAATTTGAACTATAAACCTTTGTAACTAGACTAGATTATGGTAGGTGTTGAACTGGAATGCTCATTTGGATATAAAGCCACAGATATTTGAATGCCATTGGTCAACAGAAGACACATAACTCATCATCACCATTGTGCTTGCAGATAATTTGAAGAGTAGACTGAGATGCAGTGAGAGGCAAAAATGAAAAACGAGATTACTCAGTTTCTAACTTTCCAATTCTATGTCTCTGTTGTTTGATAGGCCTTAACATAAATGAAAGAACGTACAAAATTCAGTGGGGGAGGGTGCCGATGGGGAAGGGGGTTAAAGATGGTCTAGATATTGTGTATGAAATACACAAAAATTCAGTATAAAGTATACAAAAAATTTTATAACTTTCAACAAAAGAAAATATATTGCCCCAATTCCAAAAACATTTATAAGATCTAACAATACAATCTAACAACAGAAAACTGTACAAGTGTTAGCAAGGATGCCATTCTGGTCTTAAAATCTACAAATAGCACATTATCACTTGTAGTCTTCTGAGTTGCATTGATATTTGGAATTGGAAGTCCT
>NW_008341886.1:901116-904407 GCF_000622305.1 Nannospalax galili | reverse complement strand
GGACCATCACAGCATAGGGGGCAGAAAGAATGTAAGACCTAGAGGAACAGACACCTGCTCATAATTAATGCTTTCAAACATGTCAGCAAAGCTGCACAAATGCAATATCCATAGTAAAGTAGTATAATAAAATCTTCATAGTGATAAAGATGGTTGACATATCAAGATGGCTGGGAGAAACTTCATGGGTTCCGCCTTAAAAAGATGAGTTACAAGCAATCAGTGGATGTATTGGGAGGTGGAATCAGTTATGGGAATTTGAACTATAAACCTTCGTAACTAGACTAGATTATGGTAGGTGTTGAACTGGAATGCTCATTTGGATATAAAGCCACAGATATTTGAATGCCATTGGTCAACAGAAGACACATAACTCATCATCACCATTGTGCTTGCAGATAATTTGAAGAGTAGACTGAGATGCAGTGAGAGGCAAAAATGAAAAACGAGATTACTCAGTTTCTAACTTTCCAATTCTATGTCTCTGTTGTTTGATAGGCCTTAACATAAATGAAAGAACGTACAAAATTCAGTGGGGGAGGGTGCCGATGGGGAAGGGGGTTAAAGATGGTCTAGATATTGTGTATGAAATACACAAAAATTCAGTATAAAGTATACAAAAAATTTTATAACTTTCAACAAAAGAAAATATATTGCCCCAATTCCAAAAACATTTATAAGATCTAACAATACAATCTAACAACAGAAAACTGTACAAGTGTTAGCAAGGATGCCATTCTGGTCTTAAAATCTACAAATAGCACATTATCACTTGTAGTCTTCTGAGTTGCATTGATATTTGGAATTGGAAGTCTTTTTCTGAAATATTTCAGAGCTACTTTATGATATTTAGTGGCTAGGATTTATTAGTACTGCTGTAGGTGACTTTCTTCAGACTAGTCTCTTTCCAGCTTCTAACATGACCTTTGATTACAAAGGGCGTCTGCTCCATTAGACTCTGAAATATTGATAAGGAGCACTGTCTTGGTGGAACACCCAACATTGCTAGGCCTGTCTTTGAAAGCAGACTTCCTGCTCAATTTTCCATCCTGCTAAATGCTTTGGCTTTAAAGGTCAAGAATCATACCACAGGGATTTTTGATTGCATTATTCTGATTTCTCAGGTATAAATCACTTTCATTCCAAAACTGCAGAAGCAGGGTTTCTAAAAGAAATTTAGTCATTGCCTCTTATGATATTACCTTCAATCTTTTACAAGCCAGGTTAAATTCCTTCTCCTGGCTGACAATGAAAAAGAGCCTTTTAATTATCCCTTAGAAGGAAATAAAATAAACAAAAGACAACCAGGCTTGATGGTTCCCATTTCTGCCTTTTATTATTTTCCAATGTCTGATTTAGAAATACAAATTATCCCTACTTCATAAAGTCAAATCACTTTATTTCAGATATTGAATATGAATATTAACTTATTTATTCATGTATCAAGAGATATATAGCTGTCTAATTTTACTTTATTTTTTCAATGTAAATAGTAATCTCTTTGCTTATATGTTTTTTACAGGAAATATGTATACCTATGTGCAATATAATGTGTTTCTATGTATAATACTAACATTTGACTTATTAGCATCTTATGTTTTTGAGGTAAGTAAAACAATCATGACTAAAACATAATTTTTTAACTTTTCATTCACAAATACGTATCTTTTATATTTCTTTCACTTCATAAATTCACCACAAGCCTAACATTACATTAGTCAGTTTTTTGTCAGAATACCAGAGGGGAAGAACTTAAGGGCATAGAGACTTCCGGTCTTCTGAATTAGAGTTTATCGTGGTGGAGAAAGCATGTTGGAGGAGAGCACCTCATATTATCATTGCCCACAGCTGGTGAGAATGGCTTCCCTGTGCCATTTTTCCATTTTTCCTGCGTGTTCTATCCAGGGCCTCTGCCTATGCTCTAATGCTGTGACTTGTAGGCAGTGTCTTCTCTCTTACTTGATCCTATCTGGAAACACCCTCAAAGACAGAAGTATAGTTTGCTCATCTTCTAGGCATGGCTCAATTTAATTAAGCTGAAAAACAAAATTAAACATAATGGGTCTACCCCTTGTTAACTTGACACTCAAACACATCTCCTTAATTCATAATGTTCTATCTGTGGTTCAAATTCTAATGAACATGAAAAAGTCTTAAATGAGTTCAGTCCTCCAAGAATCTCCAATTTCTTAGTAGTTGTGTAAAGCCCATATTTAAAGTCTCCTGAGAGACTCTCTGAGTAAGACACTTAGCTGTAAGCCCTAGTAAAATAAATGGTAATAATAAAACAGGCTAGGTTATGTAAGTACAACATATAATGACATAAAATAAATATTCTCATTTCAAAATAGAGGAAAGGAACTTAGGAAGGAGGAATGAGATCAAGAAAATTCAAAACCCAATGAAACAAACATTGTATCCGTAAGCACATGCACAATTTCCAGGGCACACAGTGGTGTGATGTGAACTATAGAGGGTTTTGGAAGCCCTGATAGCTTTCATGGCCTTGCTGTTTGCTTTCCTCATGTTCTCCTTTAAAAAAAAATTAGTCACAGTCATTTACACTTGGATCCTTGGCACCTGAGTATGGATATAAAGTCATCAGGTAGGTCTCAATGGTAATGTTTATCATCTCTACTAATTGACATGAAGTAAATTTTTATGCTTCCTCCTCAAATGTGTCACTTTTTATTTGTTGATTTTTTTTGTGTGTGTATCATACAGAACATCCCAAATAATCTTATTCATCTATATACCCACATCCCAAATGGCACCTCCCTTAGTGCCCCCCCTCCTCATTGGAGTCCATATACTCAAGTCATCCCTGTTAGTGTCTGCTGTGCTATCTGTGCCCCCAGCCATTCCCCAGTGCTTGTCCATCCACTGAATCTAGTCAGCCTATCTAGAGATCTTTGTTTTAGGAAGATCAGCTGTTCCTCATCTAGCAGCAAACAGCTGTCAATATTCCTTGAGATATGATTGGGGCCTGCTGTTCATTTTCCCAGTACTATACTGGGTTACTGTCTGGGAGTCTTTTGGGCCATGCTGGCCAATAACTCAAGATGCACAGACATTAGAGACACATGTGCAAACACCTAAATATCAGTATCATTAAAAATGAATCTTTCTGTAGGAAACAGCATATTTTAAAATGAAATGGAGATCCTTTTTTAAAGGTTAAAAACTCATTCAATTTTATGTCTTACAGGGTCTATACTGAGTTCAATATTGTATAACTGTATTCAACTGTGAACCTAAAAATTTACAGCCACTATTGAAACGTATCCTTGG
>NW_008341886.1:893009-901026 GCF_000622305.1 Nannospalax galili | reverse complement strand
TTCAACTGTGAACGTAAAAACTTACAGCCACTTTTGAAACAGATATATCTTTACTCTGGAAATTGTTATCAAATATGTTAAAGCTGTAATGAAATGCTTCTTCTAAAGTAAATAAATAATTAAAAAAAAATAAAGCGATTTTTAAACTAAAAAAAATATTTTATTTACTATTTTATCTTTATCTATATTGAGTGTATTGCCTGTATGGATGTAAGTGCACCCATGTCATTCAGTGCCTGCAGAGGTCAGAAGAGGACATCAGATCCCCTGGAATTGTAGTTATGGTGGTTGTTAGCCACCATGTGGGTGCTGGGAATCGAACCCATGTCCTCTGCAATAGCAGCCAATGCTCTTAACTGCTGAGCCATCTCTCCCACCCTGTTCCCCATGTTCTTTATCTTGACTTTGTGCTGCTCATCGCCTGTGACCTTCCTTGTAGACATTCCAGATTTGTAGTCTCGCCAACATCTTGGTCTCTGTTACAGTTTTGTTTTCAGCCTATGGTTCTAATGGTTCATGTTTTCAAGGTGTTCCTGCAGGAACTATGATCTTGTTACATATTGCCCTGGCTTCCTTAGATTTCCTTAGAAAGGTGGGTGGAAACCTCCATGATCCTGAATTGCTTACACACTGCATATTTGCAGTGGAGGTGCCGAGGTCAGGTGTCAGCTCTGCTGGCAGTGACAAACAGCTAAAACTTCTTGTTCCATAACTTCTTCAGTCTATGAATACCTGGGTGAAAGGAATCTGTAGTAGTTTGAACGAGAATGTCCCCCACAGGCTCCAAGTATTTGGGCCTTTTGTCTCCAGTAAGTGGCGCTATTTGGGGAAGCTTTAAGAGGTCTGGCTATGCTGAAGGAAACACATCACTGGGGTGGGTTTTGAAAAGAGTTCTTATCTTGTGGGATTTCTAGTCACTCCCTGCTTCCTGTGCCTTTTTGAGGATGTAAGAGTTTTCTGCTCCTGCTCAGCCACCTCCTACCACCATTCCTTCCTGCCATGAGGGACTTTAAGTCCTCTGGAACCATAACCTCAGATAAACTTTTATAAATTCCCTTGGTCATGGTGTTTTATTACAGCAACAGAAAAGTAACTAAGACAGAAGTAACCAGAGAGTGAGCTGTGGGTTTTTGGAAGAATGTGGAAGACTCTGGAAGTTTGGAGTAAGAAAGCGTTTGAATGCTATAAGAGAGCCATTCTAGTAGGAGCTTGGAAGAAAGCAGTGCTGAGAGCAAAGCAGATTCAGAGGGAAACAAGAATGTAAGAAGGAACTGAGACATTTTGGCAAACTGTCTGGCTACTGGCTGCCCACAGCATAAAAGTTTGCCTGAGGCTAAACGGAAAAGTAATGGACTTCTTTTTTGTTTGTTTGTTTTTAGCTTGAACAGTTGAATAATAGGTACAGTTTATTTTCCTGATGCAATTGCTTCATTTTTTTTTAACTTTTACAAAAACTTTACTGTGAATTTCATACATGCATTTTGGCAAACTGTCTGGCTACTGGCTGCCCACAGCATAAAAGTTTGCCTGAGGCTAAACGGAAAAGTAATGGACTTCTTTTTTGTTTGTTTGTTTTTAGCTTGAACAGTTGAATAATAGGTACAGTTTATTTTCCTGATGCAATTGCTTCATTTTTTTTTAACTTTTACAAAAACTTTACTGTGAATTTCATACATGTATATAAGGTGTCTTGATCAAATCCATGCCCACTCCCTCCCCTCCAACATTCCCCACCTCTGAAAAGGTAACCCTAAAATCTTTTAAGGTAGATACAAGCTCCCAAATGCTTTTGACATTTTTGGCCTTTAGAACAGAGTATATTGCTAACAGTCCTAAGGATATCTGAAGAGGTAACCCTAAAATCTTTTAAGGATTAGATACAAGCTCCCAAATACTTTTGACATTTTTGGCCTTTGGAACAGAGTATGTTGCTAACAGGCCCAAGGACATTTTGACTTTTAGTGAAGAAACTGGCTATATTTCTTTGGGGTCTTTTTACCCTAATTGCTTAGCCAATTTCTACCTCCTATTCTTATCACACCATCCTCTGAAGAGGTTACCCAAATTGCCAATAGGGAACAGGAACACAGACCACTCTGGCTTCTTCCATGTTGAACAGGGACACAGGGTGAGGCAATTGGAATACCCCTTCAGAGGGTCTATCCAAAAGACTCCCAAATTACATCTTGTCTCTAAGGGGAAAAGAAAGTCCTTTAATCATGAATAGGAGATATGAAGGAGAAGTAAAGGCAAGAGTAATTAGCATTACAAGTTCTAGACAGGGAATTAGAAAAAAGTCAGAACAGGATAATTTTCAAATATTCATATGAGAGTCCCCTGGAGTTTCTTGACAACTTTTTCAGAGGAAACTTCAAGACAGCTTAACTTGAAATGGTGGTGTAGCTACTAATGATGAATATTATTCAAATCTATAGTGAAAAATAATAAGTGGAACAGAAATGCAAAATGTATAGTTTGGATTAAAAAAGAGGAATAGGAAGATTAAACCTGGAGCCAAGCATGTGATGAAAGAGAGGATTGCTTTGATAAGAATATTAGAGCAATTAAGGACAGGCCTAGAAATTTGCAACTAAGTAATGGAAAGAATATTTTCAGGACAAGACCACACTCCGTTAGGCCTCCAACTTGAGAAAGGAAAATACTGGAGAGGTTCATAATAGAAAAGCTGTGGTAATATGAAAGAAGCAAGCCAGTGTCCACCCCAGGCCAGCAGCCTAACTTGACAGTGTTGTTCACATAGTGTTGGCTTTAAAGACATGAAAGATGCAAGAGGGAAGGAGGCATCAGTTCTTCCTCCACAGTTTTAGATGACCATCTGGGCCAGGCACATGCATGGGGGTGGGTTCCCTGCATAAAGAAGGAACTGACAGGCCATTGAAGGAAGTTGTGAAGGTGAAGCCTGGATGGCAGTGGAGACTCCAAGAAGACATTGGAGATGCTAGAGAACTGCATACAGGGAGTGGTATCAGCCCAAGAGAGAATGCTGCATGCAGCAAAGCTGAAGAGGCTAAGCCATCTACGCTCTTTGGCAGAAAAGTACCAGTCTTTGAACATGAAGCTGTAGGATTTGGTGTTTGCTTGCTAGTTTTCAGTCTTGTTTTGGTCTGATGTTTCCCTGCAATGCCCTCATTCCTCTCTTTTCAAATGAGTATTTGTATTCGGTTCCATTGTATGTTGGAAGTATGTAATTTATCTTTTGATTTTACTGTGGCTTACAGTTTAGAGACTGCCTTGAGTCTCAGAAGAGACTTTGAACTCTGGACTTGAATAGTATTGAGACGAGTAAAGACGAGGGACTTTTGAAGATGGCCAAAGTTATATGGTCATCAGCCTATGGGGGCCAGGGAGTGAAAAGTGGTGATTTGAATGAGAATGTACCCCATAGGCTCCAAGTATTTGGTCATTTTGTCCCCAGTTAGTTGTGCTGTTTTGGGAGGCTTTAGGAGGCATGGCCATATTGGAAGAAGCACATCACTGTGGGCAGGTTTTGAGAGTTCTTGTGGGATTTCCAGTCACTCCCTGCTTCCTGTGCCTGCTTGAAGATGTAACTACTTAGCTTTCTGCTCCAGCTCCAGTCACCTCACCTGCCTCCCTGCCTCACGTGATGGATTCTAATCCCTCTGGAATCTGGAACCGTAATCTCAAGCAAACTCTTCCTCTAGGTTCCCTTGCTTATGATGTTTTATCACAACAGAAAAGGTAACTAAGTCAAAATCCCCAGAAAAACTCTTAGATAACCCTCTGTCAGTACAGTGCCCTAGAGACACTGTCTGTTTAAGGTAAAGTCATATAAGTTTATTGTTTCATGCACTTGAAAGTAGGGAGTGGAGTGAAGTTAGGCCAATTGCAGTGATCACCTCTAGGCATCTTTCCACTGTGCTTGTGCAAAGCACTTGGCTTATTTTTTCAAGTACTCTTTAATCTTCAACAAGCGCACCTTCCTTGTATTTAATTTTACATACTTCTGGGCAAGACACAAGACTTTTAAGCCTATCTATTTTCTTTTCATCTCAATTCTCCCAGTAATACTTGCTCAAAGCCAATAGAAAGACCTGTGTCACAGCTTGAATTCTGGAGTGCCTTGAAATTTCTTCCATTAATCAATTAGCCCATCATTTTTAAAGTCAGCTTCTTGGGAAAGCTCAGGGTATAAGCAGTATGAGGAAACCTTCTTTGCAACAATGTAGCACGAAGACCTCCATTCTGATTCCACATGACATCTATCACTGTGTGAAGCTTATGAGGCCAGCTTTCCTCTGATATTCCTACTCAAAATCTGGTCTCTCAATATGCCACCATAGCTATCCATTAAGCTTTCCTCACCTACATCTCTACACCTGTTCAAATTAATTCCTTAAAGAAGTTATGAAGGCTTCTAGGCAATAACCCCATTGCTCTGGTACTGGTTCTCTGTTAGTCAGACTTTGCATCATTATTACAAAGTACCTGAAAAAAAAATGTTAGGGAGTGGGAAGACTTATTTTAGCTCTGGCAAGGGCAAGATGCATCAACCTAATATCATGGTGGCCAAGAAGCAAAGAATGGATGTTAGGATTTTGTACTCTCTCTCTTTTTTTTTGCTAATTTATTCTATCCAGGCCTCTAGCCTATAACCAGTCACTACTTGAATTCAATGTAGATGTTCCCTCCAATCTTCCGTGGAAACCTCCCCACAAACACAACCAGAGGTGTGCTTTTCTAATCTCTAAGCCACTTCTCAATTCAATTAGATGACAAATTTACCATCAAGTATACCCAATATAAGATCCCTATCTTTGATTGTCTCTTTTGCCAAATAATCTATTAAAAACTTCGTTTAAGTTTCTTTCACAGTCTAATATAAATTTATTTCTAGGTGTAATTTTATTTTGTTGTTTTTTGTTTTTTTTTTGGGGGGGTGAGGTTTAATGTTTTATTTCCTTACCTGATAAATTCTTTGTTTTGTTGTTTTCTTTTGGTTTTAGAGATAGAATCTTGGTATGTCAGCCCAGTTGCCCTTAAAATCCTGATTCTCCTGGATCAGTCCACCAAGTCCTGACATTATAGGCAAGTAATACCACACCTAGCTTAAGCTTGAAATTTCACTTTGATTGGTTATGACCCTCTGTGGAGTCCTTGTCCTCTTATTCTGTGTTCCAATTCAATATATCCATTTTCCTTACGGAAATAGCTAGTCTCCCTTCACATGTTCTTAGCGGGAAATGCAGTGATGGTGTTTATTTTCCAGTGACCACAGAATAGAGACGGTTCCCCTACAAAAGAAACGACAAGGCTAACTTGGAAATGGAAGAGAGCAAGTTCAAGGAGCAGACTCCCTGTTAACTCACTCAATGAAGGACCAGGTAAAGGAATAACAGGAGGCCAGAATGTAAATTACTACAAATCCAGTGTTTCAAAAAAAAATTGTTCAAAGCCTCCTCCTGCACTTAAAACCCTCTCTATAGCTCTATATCAATCTCTCTATAGATACGTATATATTAATTTCTATTCCTAAACTCTTTTGAACTACACACTGTAAGTGAATATCTAAATTAAACAATCAATAAGCTAAATCAGTTACATTCTTACTAAAATTGACTGTATTGTTGGAGCATGCTAATGAGGAGTTTTTCAGACATCAAAAATAGAATATAGACGTCTTGGGGGAAACCAAGGATCAGAACTAACTTAAGCTCAGAGAAGTTCTGCCACATACAGCAAACCTTGAGTTTTCATTACAGTGGCACCAGTTGCAATAAATAATATGAAGCATTTTCCAAGGTGGTTAATGTCATGAGATGATAAATCTAGATCCTGTAGCACAGCACATATAAATTAAACTTGCCTGTGTCACATGTAAGGAAGAGGGAAGGATCAAAGACCTCACTTTAATATTTAATTCTTCAAAGTGGCTTTTGTACAATTCTCTGCCATCAATAAGGTCAGAAGGCCCTTAAATGGAGAAATGATTTTAAACTGTCCAAGCTGACAGTGCTGATAGACAGCAGTGGAGGTAAATAAAAGCATGAAGAAAGGGCAGCATTAGTTCTGGCTTCAATGTTTCTCAGTAAAGAAGTTCAAGAAAACCCTAAAATTCAAAATAAAATTGCAGAGGGCACCATGGTATGAATCAGCTGAAGAAACGACTACCATTGGACCTGTAAAAGCTCCAGACTACAAAATTGTCAGGTAAAACATGTCATACAAATGTATTTAGATGTTTGAGCAACGTGCTGGAAAAAATAGAAAAATATAAGGAGAACCCTGCTATAATACAATAAGCAAGCAGAAGTTAAGGGAAGATACATTATGTATTCGGGAAATACATTTAAACTTAATAATAGGGGCTGACTCAGCTTTTGCAGAGGACTCAGGTTCTAATCCCAGCACCCACATGGTGGCTAATAAGTTCCTTAACTCCAGTTCCAGGGGATCCAAGACCCTCTTCTGACCTCCACAGACATTGCATGACATGGATGCATTCAGGCAATACATTCATACACATAAAATAAGATAAAAATAAATAAATAAATATTAGAAAACTTAATTTTACATTTATTTAAACTTCATTATTAGGTTTTAAAATATGATATCAGAAACGTATTTTCTCAGTTTAGGAGCTAACTTAATAACTTCAACATGTTTGTCTGAAGAGATTCTCGCATGAGAGAAAACATAGTATTTGTATATTTTTATCCCTATACATTCTCTTGTTACCTGTTTCCTCCATTTACATTCAATCCTTTACTGACATAGTTCCCCTTCTCCTATCCTATCATAATACAAACACATTTACACACACACACACACACACACACACACACACACACACAGATTCTGCATGTCTCCATTTCAACCCATTTTCTTACCAATGACAACTTTCATTCTCATTTATGAGTGAATAAAACTCCACTGTGACTGTATATCCCATCTACCACTTTTCTATTGATGGGTGTGTAGCTTGATTCTTTACTTTTTTTATTAAATAGCTAGGCAATGTGGTTCATTCTGTTAATTCCAGTACTTGGGAGGCAGATGCAGGTGGACTCCAAGCCAGCCTGATCTACATAGCAACTTCCAAGCCAACTGGGGTTACAGTAAGACCTTGTCTCAAGAAGACCAAAACATTTTTATTTCTTGTTTTAGAAGTCCATGCAAAATATTTTGATCATATTCAGACACTCTCCCTCATCTCCACCCCACTTTACTACACCCTAGAGTCCATGTCCTCTATGATTAATTTCTAAAGCTCTAACCAAACTAATCTATGCTCACCAAATGCTCTTGGGTGTGGGTCCATCCCCTGATACCTGGTTAACCTATCCACTGCCACACCCTTAAAAAACTGACTTTCCCTCTACCAGGAGATATTGTCAGTAGTTCCTCAGGTAGAAATGGGGTTTCTTGTCTACTTCCTTTATCCATGCTGGAATTTTGTGGGGTTTGGGATTACAGAGGTCTTGTATCATGAACATTGTAGCAATAAATGGTTATACAAGTATCTTGGTGATACTATTTAGAAACTTTGGGGAGCAGTATAACTGAGTCATAAAAGAATTCTATTGCTCATTTGTTGAGAAAGTGCAAGGCTAATTTCTATAATGACTGTTCATAATCTTCTTTATTTCATACAATTCCACTTATCAATCCTCGGAATTATCTCCTGACCTTTTTTATTGAACTTTTAAAATTTCATACGCTGTTTCCCACTCACATCCAGACCCCTTCCTCCAACCATGCATCCCCTTAACCCTCCACCGAACCCTATGAGCTCTGAAATACATGCTGATCATTTGGAGTCCTTTCCAGAAATTCCTGTCCTATATATTTGTCGTGAGCCCCAAATATATTGTACTGTGTGCCTTGAAACCATTTCAGAATTATCTTACATTAAGATCATTGATCTGTTTTTTATTAAATTATTTATGTAATAATCATATAATTAGAAGAGGCATTTCATTACAACAGCAATGACATACTCAATAACAATTTCCAGCGCTAAGATGTGTCTCTTTCT
>NW_008341886.1:892152-892582 GCF_000622305.1 Nannospalax galili | reverse complement strand
CTAGGAAAAGAAAAAATCATTTTTAATACAATTGACACTAAGATGCACATGTGTTTCTAATCTCTATACATCTGATTATTACTAGTCACAGTTGGTTACTTTCTGAGCTCCTTGGCATCTGAGCATGGATATAAAGTCATCAGGTAGATTTCAGTGGTAATGCTTTTCACATCTACTAACTACTAAGGAGCAAATTTTTATGCTTTGAAGAAATATTTTATTTCTTTTTAAAATTTATTTATACACCCACTTTCCACGTTGCACCCTCCCATTGCCTCACTCCCCCCACTAGTGCCCTTATAGTCTGATATCCCGGCTACTGTCTGCTGTGTTGTCGGGACCCCCAGCCATTTCCCACTACTTGCCCTTCTGGTGAATCTAGTCAGCTTATCAAGAGGTCTTTGTTTTAGGAGGGTCAGCTGTTCCTCAT
>NW_008341886.1:889284-890526 GCF_000622305.1 Nannospalax galili | reverse complement strand
TGGGTTGCTTCTTGTCTTGGTTCTCTGTTTTTTGAGTTCATTATGAACTCTGGTTATTAAACCACTGTCGAATGTCGCTGGTGAAGATTTTCTCCTATTCTGTGGGTTTTCTGTTTGCTTCCTTGGTTGTCTCCTTTGATGTACAGAAGCTTTTTAGTTTAATGAGGTCCCATTTGTTAATTCTTGGCCTTGTTTCCTGAGCAATTGATGTCTGGTTTAGAAAATCCTTTCCTCGCCTATATCTTGTAGGTTTTCCCCAATGTTTTCTTCTAATAGTTTCAGAGGTTCAGGCTTTACATTGAGGTCTTTGAGCCATTTGGAATTGACTTTTGTGCAAGGTGAAAGAAAGGGGTTCAGTTTCATTCTTCTACAAGTGGAGACCCAGTTTTGCCAGCACCTTTTGCTAAACATGCTGTCTTTCCTCTAGTTAATGTGTTTGGCCCCTTTGTCAGATATCAGGTGGCTGAAATTGTATTTACTCATATTCGGATCATCAATTTTGTTCCATTCGTTTATGAATCTATTTTTGTGCCAGTACCATGTTGTTTTTATGATTAAAGGTTATTGCTAATGTCTTCTTCTAACTGTTGCAGAGTTTCAGGCTTCACACTGAGTTCTTTGATCCATTTGGAGTTGACTTTTGTGCAAGTTGAAAGATAGGGGTTTAGTTTCATTCTTTCAGAAGCAGAGATCCAGTTTTGCCAGGACCATGCTGAACATGCTGTCTTTCCTCCAGTTAATGTTCTTGGCCCCTTTGTCAAATATCAGGTGGCTGAAATTGTATTTACTCATATTCGGATCATCAATTTTGTTCCATTGGTTTATGAATCTATTTTTGTGCCAGTACCATGTTGTTTTTATGATTATAGCTCTATAATACAGCTTGAAATATGGTATAGTAATCCCCCTGGCATTGCTCTTAGTGCTCAGGGATTTTTGGGTATCTGAGGATTTTGTGCTTCCATATGAAACTTAGGATTGTTTTTTTTCCAATTCTGTGAAAAATGTCATGTGGTTTTGATTGGCATTGTGTTGAATCTATGTATGACTTTTGGTAGGATGGTAATTTTCACAATATTAAATCTTCCAATCCATGAGCATGGGAGGTCCTTCCATCTTCTGGTGTCTTCCTCAATATCTTTCTTTAAAGATTTGAAATTTACATTGTAGATCTCTTTAATGTCTTTGGTCAGGTTTTTCCGAGATTTATTTATTTATTTATTTATTTATTTATTTATTTAT
>NW_008341886.1:887933-888780 GCF_000622305.1 Nannospalax galili | reverse complement strand
GCTTTGTTATATATGGCTTTAATTATGTTGAGGTATGTTCCCTCCAGTCCAATTCCCTCTAGGACTTTGAACATAAATGCATGTTGAACCTTGTCAAAGTCCTTCTCTGCATCGATTGAGATGACCATGTGGTTCTTGTCTTTGATCCCATTTATATGATGTATGATGTTTATTGACTTACGTATATTGAACCATCCATGCATCTCTGGGATAAAGCTGACTTGAACGTGGTGGATGATCTTTTTGATGTGTGTTTTTTTGCGGTTTGCAAGTATCTTGTGAGAATTTCTGTGTCTATATTCATTACATATATGGGACTATAGTTTTCTTTATTGGTTGTATCTTTACCTGGCATTGGTATTAGCGTGATGCTGGCTTCATAGAAGGAATTTGGAAGTTCTCCATCCATTTCTATTTTTTTGAATTAGTATTGGATGCAGATCTTCTTTAAATGTCTGATAGAATGCTGCTGCAAATCCTTCTGGTCCTGGGCTTTTTTTAGTCAGGAGGTTTTGTATTACTGTTTCAATTCTTTTTGTGTTATGGGTCTGTTTAAACTATTAATCTCTTCTTGGTTTATTTTTGGTGGTTCCCATGCCTTTAGGTATCCATCCATTTCTTTTAGGTTTTCAAATTTAGTAGCATATAGGTTTTTAAAGTATTCCCTTATAATGTTCTATATCTTTATGGTATCCTTAGTGATGTTTCCCTTTCATCCCTGACTTTATTGATTTGGAGGTGCTCTTTCTTTCTTGTGGTTAACTGGGCTAGCGGTCTGACAATCTTGTTTATCTTTTCAAAGAACCAGCTCTTGGATTTGTTGAGTCTTTGCATTGTTTTCTTTGTT
>NW_008341886.1:887159-887703 GCF_000622305.1 Nannospalax galili | reverse complement strand
CTTTTATTTCCTTCTTAATTTCTCTTTTGATCCATTCATCATTAAGGAGTGTGTTGTTTAATCTCGACGTGTTCCTGTGGTGATTAGGACTTCTTTGGGTGTTGATTGTAAGCTTTATTGCATTGTGGTCTGATAGAATGCATAGAATTATTTCAATATTTTTGTATTTGTTGAGGTTTGTTTTGTGCTCCAGTATATGGTCGATTTTGGAGAAGGTTCCATGGGGTGCTGAGTAGAAACTATGTCATTTGGAGTTTGGGTGGAATACTTGATAGATGTCTGTTAAGTCCATTTGATATATGGTGTTGTTTAATTCAGATGTCTCTCTGTGAACTCTCCGCCCTGTTGACCTATCTAATGGAGACAGTGGGGTATTGAAGTCCCCTACTCTTAATGAGTTGGGGTTAATCTGGGTCTTAAAATCCTGTAATATTGTTTTTATGAAGTTGGATCCACCAGAGTTTGGTGAATATATGTTCATGATTGTAATATCTTCTTGATTGATTGTTCCTTTGATCAAAATGAAATAGCCCTCTTTGTCTTT
>NW_008341886.1:885131-885920 GCF_000622305.1 Nannospalax galili | reverse complement strand
TTATTTTTTCTCTGTGATTTTGACATGTGAATTTCTTTTGTAGTTTCTGATTCTTGTGTGAGACTCAGGCCTTCAAATTTAGGTCTGCTTCTTTTTTTGAACTTTATGTGTCTTTTTGGTTTCCTTTTTGGGCATGAAAAGCTGGTTCATCTAAGCTTCTGGTTCTCTCTTTTGATTTTATATTGGAGTGGCCAGATTGCTTTTGTCTTCAGGAGTTCCCACAGAGGCCCAATTCAGATGAGGGTCAGATATTTTCAGGCTTTCCCCCAAGGTCTGGAATCCCTCCTGGAACAATTTTGGCTTCAGGAATTTTGGGGTTGGATTGGCCTGGGAGCAGGGACCCGGAACAATGCTGGTCTAAGGCAGCTGGTGGCCATGCCACCCAGAGATGCAAAGGCAGATTGGGTGGGAGGAGGCCCCAAGGACTCCTGGGGACTGCACTGAGAAGCTGGGTTGGTCTGGATGCAAAGGAATAAGAAGAGGAAAGTTCACCTCCCAGGTCCCAGAAAGAGGCTGGAGGGTGGTGCAGGCCCAGGGAAGTAGAGGGAGTTGAGGGCGGGTCCAGGCCCAGAAGCAGTACTCCTGGGGTGCAGAGAAGGCACTAAGTTGGTCTGGATGAAAAGGATCAGGAAGCAGTATTGGTTCCCCAGGTGTCTGGGGCCCCAAGATATGGAATGGGGCAGGGCCCAAACTTGGAGGAGAGAATGGCTCGGGAGGTGAGAGCTTGAATGGGCTGGGGGAGTCAAGACATGGAGGGCATGATGGACTTACCCCAGAGAGAGGCCTGCA
>NW_008341886.1:879488-884866 GCF_000622305.1 Nannospalax galili | reverse complement strand
ATTTATTTATATTTTTATTACTTTTATTTATGTACATGAGTGTATTGCCTGCATGGATGTGAGTGCACCTGTATCATGCAATGCCATGGAGTTCAGAAGAGAGCTTCAGAGTCCCCTGGAACTGAAGTTAAGAATGGTTCATAGCTGCCATGTGGGTGCTGGGAATTGAACCTGGGTCCTTTGCAAGAGCAGCCAGTGCTCTTAACCACTGAGCCATCTCTCCAGCTCCAGCAAACGTATTGTAATGAAAGGAAATTAAGTTGAATAAACATCATTTGTACACAATTAAGAAAAATGATTGAGAAAGCCATAATTCATTGAAAAATATTTAAATACTTTTAAGTTAAAAAAGGTGGAGTAAGCAAAAATAAACAGAAGAGAAAGAAGTGACATTCAAACTAAACAACTCAGAAGATAACTGAGAGATGAGGATGGTGGGATGGGATGGAGTGTTACCCACTGGTCCTGTTGATGTGACAGATGTTATCACACATGTGGAGAAGGGCCAGGGACCCCCCCCCATCTTATGGAATTAAAGTATCAGCTAATTAAAGCCTTAGAACTCAGCTGTTGCCTCTTGCTGGAAAGTCAGGGAAAAAAAAACTTACACTGTCATTCTCCAGATGAATTTGGGGTGCGTACAGTTCACCTTGGGAACAGATTCCTTTAGGGGTTGTGAAAGGACTAATAACCTTACAAGTGGGAAGGCTGCAAAGCCGAACATTTGAACAAATAATTTTGTGTACCAACTTTCATGTTCACCTTCTTATGAAATGTAGACACTAAATTTTTTATTTAAAAATTTAAATTGTACATTTGTATTATATCATATTGGAACTATTTAGTTCTCTATAGGAGTTATTTTATAAAACAAGAGGTATGGAATCTTATTCAATAGTTAAAAATTAAAATGTCACCTAAGCCTCAGGGGCTCTTCTCAGTGTATTTCAAAATTAGTTTCCTTAAAATAAAGGAACACCATGCAAGTAATGGCCTTTGAATTGTGTGTGTGTGTGTGTGTGTGTGTGTGTGTGTATTCCCATGTGTGTGTGAATCCCATATGCATGCACATGTGTGTGCATGTGGAATTCCTTGATGAATACAGGGAGACTTCCCCAATCAGTTCCCACCTTATTCAGTGAGGTATGGTCTCTCAATTGAACTCAGAGCTGGATTGGCTAATGAGCTTGCTCCGTGGATTCCCTATGTATGCCTTTCAAACACTGAAAATTCACATGGGTTACCATGCTCACCAAACATTTAAAATGTCTATTGGGGATCTAAACTCCAATACGCAGGCATTCACAGAAAGCATTCCTCCACTAATCCACAGCCCTAAGGAGAACTTTTATCTTATATATTACTATTTGTAAATATGTGTTCTCCAATTTCAAGATAAACTAAAGTACCAAAAAGTTCAGAATGTATGCATTTTTAAAAGTTTAGAATTTGAATATAATATTCTCTTCTATGCTTTTTTCTATTTTTAATTAATGAACACATACTACGTTTAGTGAAATAAGTTTAGAAAACTGCCATTTTATATTTGTTGGTGTTAGATGACACTAATTTATGAGATAATAAAATAGATACTTTATAATTTAACTTTATATTTTAAGAATTTAATCAAAGTAATTAAAGCTCTAAACAATTTGGTTCATTGACTAATTTTGGTGCATTATAACTTTGTTAAGAGAATTTTTAAAAATGTTGGTGCAATCATAACGTGGTGAAAGAGATAATAAAAGCAAAACATATCTTTTTGAGAAGCAGAGTATTAAAATATAACTGATTATTTTAATAGAATTATTTTATTTTTAGAAAGAATGTCACTTTTGCTTTTCTATAATTTTGAAGGATACCTGAAAACACACACACACACACACACACACACACACACACACATATACGTATGTGTGTGTGAGAGAGAGAGAGAGAGATTCTTTTACATATCAAAGTGAAAAGGGCTGGAGAAGGGAGAGGGAGGGGTGAAAATGATGTAAATGCAGCACTCATGTATGAAATTCTAAAAAAAATTGAAAAAGAAAAAATGAGTCCCAAAAGGAAATGATGCTTTTGTACATGTGCCCATTTATCTTCTTTCATTTTGCATAATTATCAATTATTTTGTCTCTTGAAAACATGTAAAATGCTTTCATCATTTTTTAAGTATATGCTGTACAATAATTAATTACTGTCAACAAACTAATCCTATCTAACAAGCTTTCCTTTCTGGTCCAATGATTCCTGCGATCCCCTGTTCACCCACCCAGTTACCTATGGAAACCATCACTCTCATTCTGTTTCTAAGGGGTTTGCTATTTTTAGATTCTATATGCATAATTTAGTTTGCTTAAAATATTTTTATTGAATTCTTGTGCATTTCACATCAAAGATCTTAATCAAATTTATAACTCCTCTCCAATCCACACCCCTCCATAACACCCCCTCCAGTTTTCATACAGTCTGTCATGTATGTTAAGTCCTATCTGGTCAAGCACTTATACTCAGATGTCCCTCCCTGCAAGTTCCTCCACTGGAGTCTTGTCAGCCTATCTAGAATCTCTCCCTTATAGAAGATCAACTCTCCTTCACCCAGCAGTAATTAGCTTCCAATAGGTCCTTCACTATGGTTGGGGCCTGCTGCCCATTTCTCCAGTTCTATGTTGAGTGTTTTTTTATTTTTATTTATTTATTTATTTATTTATTTATATCTTTTTAAAAATTTTTGATAACTACATGATTAGAAGAAGCATTTAACTACAGCTTTAACATATTCAGTAACACACTCCAGAGCAAGAGTACATCTTTTCAAAAGTGGCTATAAAATTTTTAGGTTCACAGTTGAGTTAATACAGTTGTACAATTTATTGTAAGACATAAAATTGAATGAGTTTTTAACCTTTAAAAAAGATCTACATTTCATTTTAAAATATTCTGTTTCTTACAGAAAGGTTCATTGTTTTTGCTAATGACACTTAGATGTTGGCACATGCATCTTTAATCTGTATGTATCTGATTATTACTAGTCATGGTCACTTGCACTCGGATCCTTGGCACCTGTGTATGGATATAAAGTCATGGGTAGATTTCAATGGTAACGTTTATCATCTGTACTACCTACATAACGTAAATTTTTATGTTTCCTCCTCAACTATAATTCATTTTTAAAATTTGTTGATTTTTTTTCTGTATATCACACAGAACATCCCAAACAATCTTATTCACCTATATACCCACTTATGTTGAGTTTTTGTCTGATTAAGTTGGCATGGGCCTTGTGCCTTCTGTCCCCATTTTTTCAGGTTCATATTCACAAGTCACCAGTGTCCTGAAAGTCTTTGTTTCTTTATGTTTATGCACCAACCCTGGATCTGACAACCTTTCCACTTCCTCCTCTGCAATGGTCCCTGAGCCCTGAGTGGATGAGGTTTAATACAGGAGTCTATCCAGTGACATGCACTCTGCAGTCTCTATTCTCTAAAACTTGGTCAGTTGTGACCTTCTATGTGCACCACACTCTGTTGTATGAGGAAGCTTCACTGGTGAGAGTTGAGGTACATGTTAGTATTCTCACAACCCGCTGTTCCACTATGTTCCATGAGCCTTAGGTGTAGAGGATCCATTGTAGATATTTCACTTTGTTTTAACAGCTGAATAATATTTCATTGTGTAAATGTATTTATAGCATCCATTCATCCATTATTGAGACTCATGCATATTTGTAGAAGGCTATAGAATCTTTTGAGAATATGCCCAAAAGGGGTGTGATTGATTCAAGTGGTACATCTATTTTGAAATTTTATGGATCCTCCACTGATTTCCATAGTGATACTACCTGTTCGCACTTCTACAAGCAGTGAATATATCTTCCCTTTTCTCTATATCCCCTCTGCTGTTTCATCACTAGATTTTTCTATCTTAGGCATTCTGAGTGGGGCAAGATGATGTAATGCCAAATTCTTTTCAGGGAAACCCTCGAGTTCGCTCTCGGGTCCCAGGCCCACGTGGTTCTAACACCAACTAACCAAACCATCACAACGTTTCTCTAAGTTACAATTTAGAAAATAAGGATATTCATTTGTGCTTGTGAACAAAGCTTATGCTATTCAGGAGGGGGTCACTAACAAAGCATGAATGCCTGTAGGTTCTTTCTTCCTACATCTCTGCTGAGTTTTTTTGAGATCCGCTGCCGCCAGTGGCCCGCTAGCAGCCTGCCAGCGTGGTGCCAGACCTCGACCAAGATGGCGATTTTTCTGCCGTTTCCTGGCTTCCTCTGCATCTGTTCTTAGACCCTCCTCCTCATGCAATTGAAGCTGGCTGATTGGGTGGGAAGGTCCATGTTTCTCTCCCCCGCCTCCCCTTAGAAAGTCTCAGGGTTTAGTCCTTGCACCAATTTTTTGTCGGGATGTTTCCATTTTTAAAGTTCAGTTTTTGAGTTCTTTGTATATTCTCCATACCTCTATCAGATGTATAACTGATAAAGATTTTCTCCCATTCTGGTAGGTTCATCACTCAAATGATGGTGTACTTTACTGTAGAGAAGATTTTTAGTTTTGTGAAGTTCCACTTAGCAAGTGTTGTTCTGTGGTGTACAGCTTTAGTGTCAACTTTATACACCCAGGTAGCGGGAGCCTCAATTAGGGAATTGCCTCCAGTGGACTGGCCTATGGCCACGTTAATGGGACATCTTTTTGACTTTTGAGTGATGTGGGAGGGCCCAGCTCACTGTGGGTGGTGCCACCCCTGGGCCTGGGCTGGTGGGCGTGTTGTATAAGAAAGTAAGCTGAGCATGCGCTAGAGGAGCAAGCCTGTAAGCAGCATTCCTCCATGACCTGTGCTCCTGCTTGTGACTCCAGATTTCTGCCCTGAGTTTCTACCTTGGGCACCCTGATGAACTGTGACCGGGGAGAGGTAAGATAAAATCACTGTGGGTGGTGCCACCCCTGGGCCTGGGCTGGTGGGCGTGTTGTATAAGAAAGTAAGCTGAGCATGCGCTAGAGGAGCAAGCCTGTAAGCAGCATTCCTCCATGACCTGTGCTCCTGCTTGTGACTCCAGATTTCTGCCCTGAGTTTCTACCTTGGGCACCCTGATGAACTGTGACCGGGGAGAGGTAAGATAAAATAAAGCCTTTCCTTCCCAAGTTGGTATTGGTCGGAGTATTTTGTCACAGCAATGGAAAAACAAACCAGAACATGGTCTTAATGCTTATCTTACTGAATTCCTGTTTAGAAAGTCCTTTCATGAATCTATGGGTTTCAGTGTATTCCTTACTTTACCCTCTCTTGCATTCAGGGTGTCATGTTTTAGGTTACAGTCCATTTGGAGTTAATATTTGTGCAGTGTGAAAGATAGAGATCTAATTTTTTTCTTACCT
>NW_008341886.1:869299-879144 GCF_000622305.1 Nannospalax galili | reverse complement strand
GTTGTTAGTCACCGTGTGAGGGGTAGGAATTGAACCCTGGTCCTCTTCAAGAGAAGCCAGTTCTTCTAACCACTGAGACAACTTTCTAGCCCCTCGACATATATTTTCATTGAATTTTTGTACTACATACAGTATACCTTAATCATATTTAGAGTCCTCCACCATCTATACTCTCCATAACTTCCCCCCACCAGATTTCATGAATTCTGTCATATACGTTAAGGCCTATCTGGTCAAGGATTTATACCCAGATGTCCCTTGGTGCAAGTTCATGCACTAGAGTCTAGTCAGCCTATCTAGAGTTACTCTTTTAAAGAATATCTACTCTCCCTCACCCATCAATAATCAGCTGCCAATAGTTCCTTGGCTAAGGTTTCAGCCTGCTGCCCATTTCCCCAGCTCTATACTAAGTTTTTGTCTGACTGAGTTTGCATTTTGTCTTGCACATGCTGTTATGATTACTATAAGTACATATGAGCAAGTTTCCAAAGGCCTGGAAATCTCTGTTTCCTCAAGATCTTGAACTAATCTTGGCTCTTGCAAACTTCATACCCCTGCTTCATGACCCATGCATGGGTGGGTGAGATTTAACAAAGGAGTCCTATCCAGGGACCTGTATGCTGCAGTCTCTCATTCTCTCCATTTTGGCCAGTTGAGGTCTTCTGTGTGCATCACATTCTTTTGAGTAGTTTCACTGGTAAGAGTTGAGAGATGCTCACAGAACATAGAGGAAAATGGAGTAGAAAGAACACGCCTGGTTTTATGCGAGTGTCGTGTTGTTTTATTATTATAAATCTGTAGTATAATTTGAAGTCAGAGAAGTTGATGCCTTCAGCTCTTCTGTTATTTTTCAGGATTATTTTTATTATCCTGGGATTTTTGTGTTTCCATAGAAAGTTTGAGATTATTTTTCAGTTTCTGTGAGGAATTGAATTGTAGTTTTAATGGTTTTAATGGGAATTGCATTGAACCTGTAGAGTTGCTTCTGGTAGAATGACCATTTTCACAGTATTGACCTCATGGATCCATAATCTTGAGAAGTCATTCCATCTTCTTCTTCAATTTCTTTTTTCAGTGTATTAAAATTTTTATCATATAAGTCTTTCCTTTCCTTGTTTATATTTATTCATGGTATACTTGCAATCTGAATTCAAGAGCTAATCAAGAAAAAGACCTGTCATGATCAAGAAGATATTATCCCAGAGATGCAAGGATGGCTGCACATAAATCAATAAATCAATAAATTTAAACCATCTTATAAAGATACTCAAGAGCAGAAAGCACAGGTATCTCCTTAGGATCAGAGAAGACCTCTGTCAAAACTCACTATGCCTTCATCATAAAAGTCATGGGGAATCTTGGACTGCAGGAGATATATCTTAATGTAATTAAGGTAATAGTTGAGAAGCTTACAGTCAACATCATGCCTATCAGAGCAAACCTCAAAGCATTTCCAGTAAAATCAGGAATGAAAACAGGATGTCACTCTTTCATTTCTTGTTAAGTACAGTACGTGAAGTTTTAGCTAAAGCAATAAGACAAGTGATAAAGGAAGTAACTGGGAAACAAATTAGAAAGGAAGAATTCAAAGTATCCTTACATGCAAATATCATGATTATATACATGGAAGAACACAAAGACTCCACCAGAAAATTGTTAGAGCTGATAAACACATTTAGCAAAGTTGCAGAATACAAAATTAACACCTAAAAATCAATAGCTTTCCTATATATCAATAACAACCATACTGAGAAATCAACAGGGAAGTGATGCCATTTATGATAGTGTCAATACAATTACTTGATTAATCTTACGGTATGTAATGCAAGTAACATACTTGCATTAATATTGGCACATTAACCTTGATATGCAACAGATAAAAACAACTTTCTTTGAAACATTTCTGATTTCACAATTGGCATTTAACTTCAAATACCACTTAGCTAATTTAGTAAATAAATTTATTTCTTTCAGGTATCCATGCTTTAAATTATTTATTTTGTCCTTGAGTGTGAACTTAACCAAACAATAAATAAAATGTTTCTGCCTTTGTTACAACTATAAAATAATTATACACATAAAACATTTTCTACAAACTTTTTCTCTCTCAAACTTTTAGTGGATTTCACTGTACTGATCAGTATATGTTCATGTAAAATGGCTTCATATGTTTATCTACTCTAACAAATCTAGTTACAGATTCCCCACTGTTAACCTAAGAAGTCTGTCCAGTTTTACCAGGGCAAATAAAACAGGATTTTCTCCACTGAGCATAAATAACAGTTACAGAATGTCAACAAAGTCTGTGTTGGTGGTATAGTGGTGAGCATAGCTGCCTTCCAGAATGTCAACAAGACAGAGAAGACAGTGAGTCTCTATGCAGCAGCATGGATAGAAGGCCACATGGATAGAAGCACAAACACAGAAATGAGCACGTGTTTCTCCCAGAATGATCTTAAACATACTTGCTTCTTATCAACAACTATTCTTTCTCTAAACACATACCACAGGTAATTCAACAATTCACTACAAATACAGTCATTACAAAATACTATTGGATATTTGTATATTAGAATGTATTTTATCTGTACAAAATAATGTATGTTGATATATACTCATGTAGGCATATAATTTGTTATATATGGATATTAGTGCTTATTCATAGAGAGTGGTGCAGAGTATATATATATATATTTAATATGGACTCATTAAATGCATAATATTATATGTTATTGTGATTACTATATAGGCAATTGTTATATTTTTCTATTTTTAAAAGTTTTTAAAAATATTTTGTTTATTATTTTTATTTTTGTGTATGAGTGAATTGCCTGAATGTGTGCAAGTGCATCCATATTGTACAGTGCCCGTGGAGGTCAGAAGAGGGCTTCAGATTTCCCTGGAACTGGAGTTAAGGGCAGTGCATAGCCATCATGTGGGTGCTGGGAATCGAACCCTGGTCCTCTGCAAGAGCAGTCAGTGCTCTTAACCACTGAGCCATCTCTCCAGCCCCAACCATGTCTTTTAAAAGTTTCACCTCCCACTAAATATTTCAATAAGGAAAATTAAAACTATTCCTATTTCAAAAGGTAACATAAATATTAAATTTTGATTTATAGCCCCTATGGTGGGTTCATTACAAAATAGGAATCTGAAATGTAATACTCTATAACCGTGTACTTTGTTTTTCACCCTAACTGCCCCCCCCAAAAGAAAACACATCCCAAAGCATCTTTCAGTTGTGATTTTTAACTTGTGTTCAAACTTCCTTTTAAGATTGTTGATGTTCCAGGAAGTTCTTCGGGTTCCTACTGTCTCTTAATTTCTTGAATATTGATCAGCAGATTGGACAGCGTGAGTCTGTATTGAGGAGCCACAACGCAGCTAAAATGTGAGTTGATCTTCAAGTGAATCAACACATGTATTTCATCCTTGACATTCAATCACACTCAAGCTGATTATCTCCTGAGAGCAAATGCGTGAACACATTCACAAGAGATCGCAGACCCAACCAACCAGCAGATACGGCTAGTCATCCCATAGACCTATAAAGAGTGATAATATTGTTTTATGTTGCTGAGTTTTAAAGCTGCTCTCTACTTGGAAATAGCCAGTTTGTGCATCTATTTTAAAATGTAGAAGAAGTTTCATACATGACTATCATGGCTTAGTGAAATCACAATTGTTGTTAAAATTTAGAAGTGAATGCATTTGTATAATAAATCACAGTATATGACTAAGTAATAGTACCAGGCCTTCAAATAGAAAGTGAAGCACAAAAATACCCAGGCAAATTAATACCACTTAAAAATATTTTTCACATCATTAAAACAGTCCTACTGTGGTTTATACAGTTTTAAAATGTTATTTTTAACATCTAATATATTTTTGCTTATATTTATGAGACATAGTATTAAAACAATGTAAAGTTAAATCAGTACTGATCAAATCAAAGACACAACTATTATTAATATGTGATGCCAAATTATTAATATGTGGTGAATTTGGAATCTCCAAATATTACCTGACTTTTTGAATATACTTTCATCAAAATGCAAGAATATTTTCTCCTATTCATGAGTATTTAAAAATTATCTTCATATTTTACCCTGTTTAGATAACATATTATAATAAAATTTTAAATGTCCATTATGGACACTTTGATTAGTCGTTATTTCTACCAGTTCTTTTCTTTGTTTTTTTTTATCTTTTGTATTAAGTAAATTTGTTCCTTGACAATCTCATACATGTATACGATGTGTTCCGATTACTCTCACCTCTACTGTCTTCATCACTCATCACTTTCACGATATCCTACTCCCTACTAGCTCCTTTCCAGTGATCATGCCTTTTGCTGTCTTTTGTGTCCCACTGAGTTAGGCCAGAACCACCTGTGTTTGTGAGTTTGGACGTTTCTAACTGAGCCTGCTGAACTCACCATTGGGTACACAAATGAAGACGATAATTGCACTGCTCCCAAATCCATCCGCAACTGGAAGTTCAGCAGGAAAGCTACTGCACCTAGAGCCACTCCCATAGGTGCTAGTGCTTTGCTTTGCTTCACTTTTCTTTTTGAGGCAAACAGTAAATGTCTCGGGGATTTTAGCCCATGTCATCTTTGTCGCACCTACTTAATTCCATATTGTTGCCCATTACGCACGCACAGATGAATAGATGTGGATGAGTTCCAATAAAAATGATCTTTCCAAAGCACAGGTTTTAGTTGTCTAATGTTTCATAAAGGAGTCAACTCTCTTTAAATGTGTACACTTAAGAGATTTATGTGCAGTAAAAGTTTTGTGACAAGTTGAAGGTGTGCCCTATGAATACAGTTAGCATGCGATCACCATGGGTAAATACCAGAATTTGAATATTCTCAGGATGTTTCCCAAATATTTGCAGAGGAGAAAAGTGTTGTTTTGGTTTATTTTTGTCCATCATTAATATTTTAACTATTTCAATTCATTATTGTGATTATAAAAGAAATTTATTGCCCAGAGATAAAGGAAGAGCTATTTGCCAATACATGTCAGTTCTTCTCCATGAGCTAATTTAGACATGAGTAAACCAGATTTTGATAAACATTAATTGCTCATCCAATATCATTCAATGTATAATTTGCAAAGGACAGAAGCACTTCAGCATTAAATATTGATTTGAATGCTAATCTTTCAAAATATTTTAAATAATTAAAAACAATGTCTTGTGACTCAGGATTAGAGTATATAAATATGTATACTGTAAATCAAAGGTTATGAGTAAAATATTTTCACAATTAGGGAAAGGATAAAGTAATAATATATTTTCTTCACCTCCAACTATTTAAACTATGTAATCACATCATATAACCTAGAGAACACATTCTAAAGTCTTGCATTCTATTGTAATGCAAAAATGAACAGAGGTCTGAATAACCAGGGAACAGTAGAACTGAATTGGGAAATATCATATGATAAAAAGTAAGAGCTTGTTTTAGATGAAACATTATCAAATCACAATTTTCAATGTTCATGCAAGGGCTTGAATTATAGATAATCACTTCTTTTATTCAGAAAATCCATAAGCTCTTTACATTGTAGTCTTTCATAATCTGTATTATTGCAAGTAGAAATGTCACTCATTATTGAATTTCATTTTACTTTCTCTAATAGAAAACGTGGAAGTCCCACCAATCTCAGTGTCATGAAATTCACCCACCAGACCCATTTATAGTGGTGTGTCTGCGAACTCCTTCTGCAGGCTCTCATTTTTTTTTGTCTCCCAAGGGAATCTGATCCATATCACTGCAGGTTTTCTTCTGCTAGGTCTGTTTCTGTGTTTGTTTGGGGAATATTACTGAGTAGTTACATGATTTATATCTGCTTTCCAACCAGGCTGGAGGCCAATTGGTTCTCTGCACAAATTACAAATGTTGAGGAGCTAGAATCTGCTTTGTTTAGTGTTGTCTATCTGGAGGATTCCAGACAATACTGATGTGCCTAAAAAAGGCATACATTTTCTTCTGCATTTTATATCTTGGTTTCTTTTTCCTAGAACTATAGATGTAGAAAGATCTCCATTTTTCTGTGAGTTTGTCCTGAGGAATGCCTCCTTGTTACTTAAAATGGGATGCCTTCTAATAAAAAATACTTTTTATTTTTAAATAAATATATTTTATTGAATTTTTGTGAATATGATACAATCCATCTTAATCATATTTATCTCACCTTTCCTATCTGTCCTCCCATATCCCACCCACAAGATTTCATGCATTTTGTCATATGTACTAAGTCCTATAGCATCAACGTTGTGTATGAAGACATCCCTTAGTATGAGTTCATCTACTGCAGCCTGTGCAGTGTGTCTAGTGACACTCCCTTATATTTATGAGCTAGATCCTTATATTTACGAGCTACAGGCAAGTACCTGTCACCATAGATTTCAAAAAAAAAAAAAAAAAAAAACAAAATGAAACAAAAACCAAACACAGCAACAAAGATGTTTTCAACAAATGGACACTATTAGAGAGTTCCACAGCTGCTCGCACACAGAGAATGTGTCTATTCATATTCAACCTTATGTGATATTCAACCTTACATGACACATCTACAATGGAACCTCTACAAATAAGGATCAGGGAACATAATGGAACAAGGGGTAGAGAAAATACTAATGCACCAGTTAACTCTCATCAGCAAAGCTTCCTCACACAACAGAGGGTGAAGAACAGAAAAGATCACAAATGGCCAAAGTGTAGAGAGAAAGACTATAGAATGTGGGTCCCTGGGCAGAACTCCTATACTAAACATCACCACCTATGGCTCAGGGACCATTGAGGAAGAGGAGATGGAGAGATTGTGAGATCCAGGGGACGAGTTGCATGACCATAAGGAAACAGTCTTGCACTCTCCTGGGACCTTGCTCATATGATCTCACCACAATGGTGACAGTATGAACTAGACCCATGTAAATTCATTCAGACAAAAACCAGCATACAACTAGGGAAATGTACAGGAGGTCTCAACCTTAGCTGAGGAACTATTGGAAGCTCATTACTGCTGGGTGAGGATTGTTTTTCAATACATGTTTTGTAGCTGCAAACCATTCTTTTGAGAAGATGACTTGTACTTATTATGGTGATGTCTCTCAAATAGCCCACGTAGGGAAGAAATGCAGGCAATCGTTTAAAAATCCTTTTCCAAGCCTAAGAAGGATGAGACCAGACTTCCAAGAGGAATTGCTGGTTTGCACAAAGCTTGTCTAACACAGTGGATGCATGGTTTCCGTTTTGAATTTAAGAATGTGAACAATGATGGAACGGGTTAAATTCATTGCTTCTCGTTGATATTGAGAATCACCAACCTCAAGTAGAGATCTTTCATTATTTTGTTTTCCTTTCCTTTTTAAAAATTTTTATGTATATTTTTAATTGAAACTTTGTGCATCTTATATATCTTAATCATATTTAGAACGCTTTCTCCATCTGCACCTCCCATAGTCCCCCCACCATTGGACTTCATGCATTCTGTCACATATGTTAGGGTCTTGAATCAAGCTTTTTATTATTATTAATTATTATTATTATTATTATTTTATGTGTATGAGTATACTGCCCACATATATGTTAAGTGTTCCTGTATCCTTCAATGCCCAAGGGGGTTAGAAGAGGGTGTTGGATCCCCTAGAACTGGAGATATGGATGGTTGTTAGCTTCAACGTGGGTGCTGGGGTTGGGAACTGGATCCTCTGCAAGAACAGCTAGTGCTCTTAAGCACTGAGCCATCGTTTCAGCCCCGAGTCAAGGTTTTACATCAACATGTCCCTCAGTTCAAGTTAATCCATGAGGGTGTAGTCAGCGATCTAGAGTCACTCCCTTAAAAATCAACTCTCCCTTACCCAGGAGTAATCAGCTGCCAGGAGTTCCTTGGCTAAGGTTGGGGCCTGCTGCCCATTTCCCCAGATCTATGTTGAGGTTTTGTCTGATTGAGTCAGTATGGATCTTGTGCAAGTTCATATGAGTGAGTTCCCAGAGGCCTGGAAGACTCTGTTTCCTTATGTTCACGTACCAAACCTGGCTCTTAAAATCTTTAGCCCCGTCTTTCACAATGGTCCCTGACCTAAGTGTGTGTGAGGTTTAATATAGAAGTCCTGTTACAGGGACAAGCACTCCACAGTTTTTCTTTTTTGGAAGAAATAAGTAAAGCCAAAACAAACATATAAACCAGACAAGTTAAGGCATGCTGAAAAGTTCAGCAACTTCTGCCTTAGAGTTAAGACTGAGCGAGCTCACCTGAGAGTGTAACTCCCATACAGAAAAGCACACTTGGTGAAGGAAAGCTAGAAATTGCCCACCACTTTGAGTTTCCTTGCCAACCTAGAGATTTGGTAAGTTTCTTCTTGTACATTAAAATATTTTTCTGATGAAAAGGATTGCTCATCTCTCTGCAACACAAAATTAGAAATTAGATTATAAAATCTGAAATTCCTAGGAACTTTGATCCTGATTGATTTAATAAAAAGGGAAAATATCTATTGAATCTAGGATAAGATTCCATAATTAGTAAAGAAGAAAAAATAACATCATATGGCTGAATGTGGGAACCAAACAATGAGACCCATTTGTCAGAAACCCTCACATATACCAAGATAGTTTAATGATGATTTCAAGTTAGTGAATAAGAAAGAAAACATGAGGAAGCGCATTAGGCTAGATGTAGTGGTCATCAAACTGCAATAATGAAATCCTTAAAATATTTTGGTTTGTAGGTAGTAAACTAGAAGTTTTCTCTAAATATGTCTATGCAGAGAAATCCTAAGGCAAACATGTATTGATAATAGTGATTTCAAACACCTATATATGTTTTCCTACTTTGGTCACAATAAGATACATGCAAATATATCATATCAATTTCTGTAGCCCTAGTTGATTTTCCTTATGGAAAGCATAATTTTGAATTTCTTAAATTTGTCTTAGTTTCTTCTTTGCTGTCAATATTTGACCAAATCATCTTATAAAGATAAGATTAATTTTTGCTCACAGTCAGTGGCACAGTCCAGCATTGCAGAGAGGTCTCCATGGCAGGAGCTTGGGTAGCCAGTCACTTTGCCGCTATACCTAGGAATAGAGAGTGATGGATGCGTATGTGTAACCCTATTCCTCCAGGTCTCAAAGCCTGCGAATGGGGCTACCCATGTTTAATGTGAGTCTTCCTATCTCAATTAGCCTAACCTAAATGTGCAAACACAGGCATGCCCAGATGCTGAATTATGTCTCATAGCTGTGCCAGGAGACTCATCTCCTAGGAGCTTCCAGATCCTGACAGGTTGGAACTTATCACTAACCACCATAATTTAGGATATATTCTATTGAGGAATTATATAGTTATTGGCTATACTAAACATTTCTAGTTAAGAGGATACTAACATATTTAGATTTACTAGTTGATTTTGGAAATGTTGATTTCTATAACCTCAGTTTAAATGAAAACCCATATAGCATCATCCCCCCCCACAATCTACCAGGGAGTGGCAGACATTTGCTCTTTCAGGACATGCCACCACAAATACCAAGTGTGCTTCTTTGTGTAATGTTTCTGCTTGTCAACCTGAGTAAATTTTGGCAATCATGTAGCAGTTGGAAGAATTATGAAACAACTTTGTTTTTGAATACCCTCCCATTCATCCCTGATGAGGACCATATTAAGCCTGTTCCCTGGCTCCTTGTTTGTGGGGCAGTGAGGTCCTTGCTTTCCACTGCTTCTCAAACCTGTAGATGCAAAATTAGCTACACTCGACCCACCATGATACCAGTGCACATAAAGTGAAGTTTGTTGATTACCACCTTTTCTCGTGTCACTTCCTTCTCT
>NW_008341886.1:861874-869265 GCF_000622305.1 Nannospalax galili | reverse complement strand
ATAAAAAGATTAAAATTAGCTCAGGAGAATGTAGTTATTGAAAAGAAATCATGTTTCAGTACCTAAGTTTCTGGTTAGAAAACAGCTTTGTATGACATTATTACACACTCTCTCAGAATATTTTTTTTTATCTTTTTGAGACAAACCTGTAGATGCAAAATTAGCTACACTCGACCCACCATGATACCAGTGCACATAAAGTGAAGTTTGTTGATTACCACCTTTTCTCGTGTCACTTCCTTCTCTGTTTCTTTTACTTCCTGTGTATCTGCGCATCTGACTCTGGTGGAACCAATCTATTATATAATCAGCACTATTTCTCTGACAAATATTTTTCTAATACTAATTTTGTGTGTATGCATTTATTACCTACATACATGTAAATGCACTCCTGTCCTGCAGTCTCTGGAGAGGTCAGAAGAGTGTCTCATTCCCTGGAACTAGAGTTACAGGCAGTTGTTAGCTGCCATGTGGGTGCTGGGATTCAAACCATGGTATTCTGTAAGAACAGCCAGTGATCTTAACCACTCAGCCATCTCTCCAGCCCCTCTGACAAATATTTTATAGTAATAATTTTACTTTGCTTAAATATTAATTGTGTTACTCTGAAATATTGAACCAAACTATCTTCCAAAATTTTATTTGGCTTTACAATGTTGGATTCCATTAAACTGAGTAGTAGATAAACTTGATAATTTGAGTGACTTTAAAGGCACTCATACGGAAGGGAAATAAACTTCTTTATAAAGAAGTTTATATAAAGGCCTGCTTGCTTTCTCTCAACTACATGAAAACAGTAAACCATAAGCAAGAGAGTAAGTTCAGTGTGCTGTAAGAGTCTCATGTCAAATATTGTACATTTGAAGCAACTTTATGACGTTTTACTTACATAGTTTAAGAAATTGGAAGTGTATGTGTGTCTGTCATTACTCATCAAAGTAAACTCATGAATGAACAAATTTCTAAGGCCTGAAAGTCTGTTTCCATATGTTCACACACTATCCCTGGCTCTTACAATCTTTCCATTTCCTCTTCCACAGTGGTTCCTGAATCATGGGTAGGTGGGGAGATGTTTTTTATTTTTATCTTTTTGAGACAGGGTCTCCACATAGCCCCAGCTGTCCTGGAACCCACTAGTACTTACTATGTTTCTATAGGAATTTGCCATAAAATTTTTAATAAAAGTTTCTTCCTTCTGCAAAAAGATGACAGGGTTCTTCATGGGTATTGGTTGCCTTCATTTGAAAATTATTGTGTAACAGATTAATTATGTAAAGAAGACCACATCCAGTTCTTGTTCTTAGGTATCTTCAGTTTGCACCATCTGTTGATACAACAACTTCTCTGAAAAACTTTGATATTTGTTTTCTAAATTCGGGCCTTGGACCTAAGTGTCACCCTTGTAATATGGAACTGTGAGGCTTGGTGCTCATACACAGAGGCATTAAGTATATATAGAGAATATCTACATCATAGTAAAGGACTGAATTTTATCCAAAAAATTCATATTTGAAGCCTTCACCGCTCCGCTATTTGGAGGTGGTTCATTTGGGATAGTTAGATGGTTAGATAAAGCCATAGAGGCCCCAACCTCATGAGCAGATTAGTGTCCAGACAATGTTTACAATTCAGAAAAGATGTGCACCTGAAATTCCATCAGGCACCTTTGATCCTGACCTTGTTGTTTGAGAGGGTGGTGGGGAATAGAGACTTGTTCAGCCTCTTAGTCAACTAGTTGATGCTATTTTATTACAGGAGCCAAGGCAGACCTCAAAGTTAGATTTTGAAAAGTGAAGTGTAGTTACTTGTCACTATTACCTAGTCAGGTGGAGAGGCTTTGGAACTGAGTGCTGGCAGAGATGGTAGGGGGTTTTCTGTCAGCCTGAAACACCCATACTGAAAATTATTGATATGAGGTATCAGGAGGAAACTTGGAGACATGTCAATTGTTACTAATTGACCAAACAATTTTTGACTGAGTTTTGTTTTGTTTTCTAGATAGCAGAATCTAGTAATAGGATTCCATTAAACTGAGTAGTAGATAAACTTGATAATTTGAGTGACTTTAAAGGCACTCATACGGAAGGGAAATAAACTTCTTTATATATATATATAGCTCTGACTGCTAAGAGTAAATGGTGAAAGGAGAGAAATGATCAGAAGAGTAAACAAAGAAGAACTTGAAGATTTGGAAGAGTCTCAGAATATCCATCTTACAGCAAAAGAAAAAATGTGTTCTGAAGAAAATCTTAAGGATGCTGCTGAGACTCTGTTGGAATTGCCCAATGGAATTCAATAACTGAGACAGATCATACTCACAGAAACTGTCAGTTTAAACTGAAGGGGATATCAGTATGGACAAACATTTAGATATTACAGGCCTATGCCATTGAGCAACCTGGAGAAAAAAATATGGTCTATCGTTCAAGAAAACAGGACTTTGAAGGCAGCTCAGGGCACATTAGGACCAGTGCCTAAGTTCCAACAGGCTCTAGAGTCTCTGTTCCAAGATTTGGGGTGGGGACCTCCTTAGGGGAAAGAATCCGTACCTGACAAAGCTTGGGATGTGGGCTTTCCCCAGGATTCGTAGAAAGAAGAGTATCCAGCTAGGGAGACTGTTACTGGGCCTTAAGGAACAGTTGCATTTTCCTGGCTGGTTTTGGACTTCTTGAGAACTGTTATCACTTTTTCTCTCCCTTTGGAAGGGGAATGCATACCTATTCCTGCCCCGGCTCTGTAGTTCTGAGTTGTAGAGACTGCCTATATTCATGTCTTCAGAACTGAGGAGAAAATTTGCCTTGTAATTATACCTAAAGTCTTACTCATAAGGTTCATATGGTTTTTGGAGACTTTAGAATTGATATTGGTACGAATGAATTAAGGATGGGTGGAGGCTTTGGGGATTGTCTTAGTTACTCTTCTGCTGCTGTGATAAAATATTGTGATCAGGCAAGAAGTGTAACGTGGCTATGAATTTTCAAGCCCCACTGACTTGCTTCCTCCAGCAAGACTGTACCTCCTAAACTCCTGCAAACATCACCAACTGGGGCCAAGTGTTCAAATAGTTGAGCCTATGGGGAACATCATTCAAACCACCAAAGGGTAGAATAAATGTGTTTTGGAAGGAAGAAGGATATATATTTTGAGTGGCTGGGTCAGAATATCTTAGACCTAGCTGTAGCCTCTAAAAGTTCATATATGTATAATAACAAATGTGAAGCCTTTTGGATATGAGACGTTTTGTAAGGAAGTTGGCATTAAATGAGTTAGTGGGCTGAGGCCATCAGGATGTATTTAGCCTCATCAGTAAGAAGAGGAATAGACAGAGACAGCATTCTCTTCTACCATATGAAGAGGATGGAAGAAAACAGCCATCCTGAAGACAGGAAGAGGGAACAAGTCTTCTACACAGGAAGAGTCAAGTAAACATCAACCTGTCTTTGACGTTTGATTTTCTAGTAGGACTGTGAGATGCAAACGCCCATTTTAATCCCCGCATCTATGGCATTCTGCTGCAGTAGCCTGACCAAAGCCATTCAAACACCTGTGTTTTTATTTATTTCATTTTCTAATTTATACTTTTATTGAGTTTTTGTGCATTTCATATAATAGGCCTTAATCAAATTTAGATCCCTCTCCCATCTGCACCCCTCCAGAGCCCCCTCCCACTGGATTTCATGCATTCTGTCACTTATGTTAAGGCCTATCCAGTCAAGTATTTATACCTAGATGTCCCTCTGCGCAAGTTCATGCACTAGAATCTATTCAGCCCATCTTGAGTTGCTCCCTTAAAGAAGATCTACTCTCCGTCTTCCAGCAGTAATCACTTGGCAATAGTTCTTTGGCTCAGGTTGGGCCCTACTACCTATTTCCCAGTGCCGTGCTGGGTTTCTGTCTTTGAGTCAGCATGGGTCTTGTGAATGCTGTCACCATTGCTGCCACTTCATATGAGCCCGAAAGCCTCTGTTTCCTATGTTCATGCACCATCCCTGGCTTTTACAATCTTTCCACCTCCTTTTCTGCAATGGTCCCTGAGCATTGGATGAGTGAAGTTTAATGTAGGAGTCTTATCCCGAGACATTCACTCTGCAGGCTCAGCCAGACAATGAAAGTCATTTTTAACAAGACAATAAGCGTAATGCAAATACATTTCAATTGTATTTTCGTGGCTAATAGAAGTCTATTCTACTCCTTGTGACTTGCAAACCTGTGCAAACTGTTTGTCAGCAAATTGAATTGTAAGAAAACTTTGTTTCAAGTGATAAAATATTTTTGTCAATATGTAAATGTTCACATATTCTTCATAAAATAGATTAGAAAGTTATGAGAAATTTGAAAATGTCCTTGATATTTGTAATAACTTGTATCTTAAGACCTCTTGTGAAAAGTGGTGTTATAACATAATAGATTTGATTTCTTCCTTCTGACCCTGAAAAGGGAGTCAGCATTTTTCTCTCACTGCTCAAAAATGGCATTATATGCTACAAAACACAGGTTGGATCTCCAGGGAGTAACAATACATAAAGAAAGCTGGTGTTCAGTCATGACTGAAAGCATTGTAGCAAGTATTCTTGGTGTTTGACACAGGACAAAGAGTCAGGGGTCCAGGTTCCAAGATAACAAGGCTGCTTGAACAAATGCTTACAGTATAAACCTGAGGCAGGATTTCCAGGTATATGGATGAAACAGGTAACAGCATGAAGTGACCTGATTATTCATGATCAGAAGGACCAGCACCAGCTATGAAGGTGTGAATGGAAGAAAAAGGAGTTTTAACTTGTTTACTGACCTCAAAATGATGCTATTTTTAATGTTCTGTTTTCTGGAGAATCAGGGGGCCTTAACTGCAGAGCCATCTCACTAGCCCTTTTTCAGGAAAACTTTAGAATGAACAAAAATAAAAAATAAAAATAAACAATATACATGAAAGGGTAGTGAATTATTGCCTTCCATTATTTTGATTAGTGGCTTATTTTCCATGTCAGGAGTCAGCTGGACACTGATCATGTTATAAATAAGCTGTTGACAACAGTAAGAAGAACTACCCCCACCCCTTGGTCAATAAGGAGTTGAAACACTATTATTCTTCAGGAAGGTTAGTTAGCAAAATTGAATTCGAAAATTGAAAAGCAAGGTAAGCAGCACACAGGTCCCGCAATGGGAGGAGAGGATAGTAGTTCACAACTTTAAAAGGTTGATTTGCAGACTTCCCTGGAACAAACTTCTTACAAAGTACATTTAAATTACGTTAGGAATTTAAACCTGGATTCCAGGGTGCAGAATATTATGAAATGATATGGCTAGAACAAATATCTTAGGTTAGGAAGGTAATAGGAGTTTTCGGTGAACTCTGAATTCATCAGTGTGGACACAGCTATGTAGACAAGTGTGGATGGCTAGGAGGTCAGGAGTTTCCATAGAAACAAATGAAGTCTTCGCTTGGAGGGAAAGGATGTTGATAACTAACAAAAAGGAACAGTGCATCCAGCTTGTTAAGAAAATACCACTGGAAAAAACATAGAACTGGGGGGAATTTTATAATCCATTACAGTAACCCTGGTGCTGAGTTTTGTAATATGAAGTGTGAATAATGATGGCAATTTAAAATATAAAAAGACACGTGCAAAAATATTAAAAATTTTTCATATGGGGCATTCATATTACTTAGCATAAATATTTCTTTTTGTCCTAAGCAAAGGATTTTTAGAAATCTAAATAACAATAAGAAATAGGCTAGCTTTATAAAACACAAAAAAGCAAAATTCATGCATATAGAAATGAATTGATTACATAACCTTGTCATGAAAATATGGTTTCTATTCCCAACAATATAGTTGCCTGCCCAAGATCTACACAAGTCTACACCACTCAACATGCCAATGTGGACGAGGGAAATTTTCACAAGGCCCCACAACTAGATGCACAGCTACAAGCAGTCAATGCATGCTGAGGGAAATTAAATCAGCTTTTTTCAGAGATGAGTCCTCTGATAGGTTTCCTAATGTTAAGTGGTCATTCCTTAACACAAATACATATGAGCAACTCAAATTGAACTCAGTAGGCAGTGTGTGTGGTGTGTGTGTGTGTGTGGTGTGTGTGTGTGTGTGTGTGTGTGTGGTAATCATAGAAGAGATTATAAATTCCATTGGGGGTGGGGGAACATGGGGGAAATTTGAGGGGGAGATGGGGGAGCAGAAATGATATAAGTACAATGTACTCATGAAATTCTTAACAAGTTTTTAAAAATTGCTTTAGAGAGATAATATTCAGTAAAAATGAGTTCTAATTAAGTTAATGGACAAAGGCTACAATAGGTCAGAGAATCTCAACACAACAAAATTGTCCCAGAATATAGGGAAAATACCCAAGTGTGATATATGGAAGAAGAACAATTTGGATTCTTAAGCCAAATGAAGAGTTCAATAAAATGAAATTGTATAAACTGAACTTAATGATGAATTCTAATAGAAATATCTTGAGAAAACTACTAGAAAAAAATAGTAGTTGATGTACAAGAGGAGACAGTCTAACTGAGGAGCCTGGATTTATTCATGGGACACTGGGACTGAGTATTAGAAAATCTCAAAGCCTAACTCACTGCCTACCCAAAGAAAGATACAGAATCCTCTCCAAAGAGAAAGTCTGAGGCAAAATTAAACAGATTTTCATGCTTATAAAAGGTAAAATAAAAGTCATACATCCTTAGTCATGAAGCATGTGCCCAGAGGTCAGTAAATAAAGATGAATTTATGATGTGAAAATAGTGTGTAGCTGGGATAGATAGATAGATAGATGATAGATGATAGATAGATGATAGAATGATAAAGTACATGTAGTTGGCAGGGGGTAGTAAAGGGAGTTGCAGATAGGGGAGCGGCTCTAAATACAATCAAAATATTTTGCATGAAATTTATAAAAATTCAATAAAAAAGGAAAAAAATAAAATAAAAGTGAAAATACACTCACACAAAAAGATCCTTGTTTGCATACACCTATGTTAGGAGCAAAAGAGAGGCACAGACAGACTGGAAGCTTGGTGTAATATGTTAACCTGAATGTGTGGGACTTCCCGAGCACATAGTATGATCTTAAGAATTTTTATTATTTATTTCATGTACATAAAATAACCAAGGAAAAAAATAAAATAAAAGTGAAAATACACTCACACAAAAAGATCCTTGTTTGCATACACCTATGTTAGGAGCAAAAGAGAGGCACAGACAGACTGGAAGCTTGGTGTAATATGTTAACCTGAATGTGTGGGACTTCCCGAGCACATAGTATGATCTTAAGAATTTTTATTATTTATTTCATGTACATAAAATAACCATAATAAAAATATTAGTATTATTATATTAGAATAATAAATTTTATGATCTTGCAATAGTATG
>NW_008341886.1:861195-861720 GCF_000622305.1 Nannospalax galili | reverse complement strand
TCCTGGCCCCGCCCTCACCTCTCTCTGCTTCCCTGGGCCTGCACCACCGGCTAACTCTCCTAGCCTGCACTACTATCCTCAGGCCTCTTGGGGTAAGTCTATAGCGCAGCTCTCCAAGCGGGGACTCCCTAAGCCACATTCACCTTCCATCCCCACCCCTCACCGTTCTATACTCCTAGTTTGGGCCCTGAGCCATTCCTAGTCTCGGGGCCCCAGACACCTGGGGAACCAATACTGCTTCCTGATCCTTCTCACCCAGAGCAATTCAGTCCCTTTCTTCGGCTCCAGAAGCACCACTTCTGGTCCTGGCCCTGCCCTAATCTCCCTCTACTTCCCTGGTCCTGCAACACCCGCCATCCTCTTTCTGGGGCTGACAGCCTCTTTCTCGGGCTCCGAGGCTTACCTTTACTCTCCCTGATCCTTTGCATCCAGTACAACCCAGCTACTCAATCCACTCCCTGGGAAATCTTGGGGCTTCTTCCCTCCCCATCTGCCTTTGCATCCCTGCATGGCGCGGCAATGGCC
>NW_008341886.1:844827-855974 GCF_000622305.1 Nannospalax galili | reverse complement strand
GCACAGTGGACAGTGGCAGGGATAGCAGAGTATGGAGGCTCTAGTGGGAGAGGAAGGCTGTCTACCTGATGAGTTTGTATACATGCTCAGATGCCGAGGAGCTCAGAAGGTGGGCGACTACGACCAGCAATAGTCATGTATATAGAGATTAGAAATGCATGTGAAAACGTCTCAATGTCAATTGCTTTGGAATGAATTCTTCTGTATGAAAAAAAAAGTAAATAAATAAATAAATAAATAAAATGCTAAGCAGTAGAGACTACTTCATAACCTATGTCATTTATATTCACCATTGAACAATGAGAGGACATGGTGGTATTTTTGTTCATATTTTTATAATTAAACATAAATAATTTAAAATGCTTATTTTTACATGGCTATAGAGATAAATATGGGACAATCTCTTTATTATCAACAGTGTTTCATGCACTTAGTCATATCAGGGGCTAAATCTATAGCATGCATGCAAAGCTTTCCAAGAGAAAAGACTGGGAGAGGGTTTTCTCTAGCATCTGCAGTGTTAATTAATTTAAAAATAATGTGTTTATTGATTCTTTGAGAACTTCCTACAATGTACTTTGATCATACTCAATCCCCTTCCCAGTGTCCTCTCAGATAAACTCCCTGCCCCCCAATTTATGTGTCTTGCTTGTTTAATGTCTATGGAGTCAGAAATTTATTTCCCCAAAACATGGTCAACCTATGTGGTGTCATACCCTTAAAGAAAGATAACTCTCCTTTACTGAGCAGCTATGAGTTGCCAGTAGTTCCTCAGCTAGGGTTGGGATTCCTTGCCAACCTCCCTCCAACATGCCTCAGTTTTGTCTGGCTTGGGCTTGCACAGGTCTTGTGGATGGTGTCACAAGCACTGTGAATTCATGTTCATTTTATGTTCCCACTTTTGTGACTCTCCCTGAGAGAGTCTTCCCCCACTGGGGGAAGGGATGTCTTATGGCTATCCCATTTAGTACTGCACGCTGTTCATGTTTGTATCCTGTAATAGCATTAAAGAAAGCAGTCACATGTGCAGTTCCACACACCCACACATTTAAACTGCCTCTATGAGAGTTAGCATCTTCTCACTCTACTTCACCTCTTAATTTTGTTTGACCAGGAACAAGGCATGTAAGCTACAATTTTTTCATCCTCAATGTGTTTTCTATTATCATCAAGGTCTTCAAAGACGGCTATTAGGGGTAAACATAAGAACATATCCCACGAGTCTTTACATATTAAATATAATAGAATCTCAAGTGGGAATCTTTTGGATTTATGGAGGAGAGAGCCTTCTTCTACTCCACAAAAGATAAGAGTCATTTGAACTGGCAGGTATTAACTGAATTACAACCTTTCACTGAAGTCCAGTCCAACCTAAGGTATTCAAGGAAATGGAAGATTTACTTTACATTTAAATGCCAGCTGTGATCACATTTTATAGTCTATATTATTGATGTTGAATATTTATTGCCCATATTATTCCTTCTCCAAGATTTAACTGCCTATTTTATATTAATTTATTTTAAATGCTTTGGACTTGTGGTCACTGAAATATTCCTTTTTATATTTAAAGGTTCATCTTGTTATCACTATTCTATTTCTTCTAATTAAAGAGATAACGTTTCAGCTCTGTGAAAAGATAGATACCACATAGTTGGTGTCTGGGCTCAGACAGAGAGGATGTCTCAGCCTGAAGTTTCTATAGATCAAGTCAGAAGTGACAAGTAGGCCCAAGGAGACAGGCAGGGTCTTTGGGTTTCTACCAAGATGCTGTTTATTTCTCTTTTGTTTAGTTCTTCATTTATTTAAAAATATATTTTTTTTTCTGAGCGTTTAAATATGACCATACCTGTGAAAGCAGTCTATATGAAATAGTATAGAATTATGAATTGCTTTTAATTCACAGATATGAATTAGCAGATGTTTATATTTAGCATGTAGTTGGCATTCAAAATTATACTCTGAAATTGTGTTATATTGCTCTTAACTGCTTTTTTTTTTTTTTTTTTTTTTTTTTTTTTTTTTTTTGAAACAGAATCTTGCTGCAGCACCAGCTGGCCTGGAACTCACTGTGTAGACCAGACTGATCTAGATCTCTCAGAGAGTCACTGGACTCTGCCTCCTGAGTGCTGGGATTGAAGGCATTTGCCATGATACCTGGTCACAGCTGTTTTCTTTCTTTAAAGACAGCTTCCTGGTAGATTTTGTTTTAATGAAGACATATTCTGTAGTTGGAAAATTCAAATATGGGCTTAAGCATTTTTTTGACAAGGTTAATATGAAATTGGATGGGAGAGGTAGGTTTTAAGGAGCTTGAAAATATCCCACTGGTAATGCCTTTCAGTAAATTTTGAAAATGAACTTTTAATATAGAGCTTTATTGACCTTTGGAATCTTCCTCCAAAATAAGTATTATTAAGTTTCATTTAAATGATAAAGCAATTGAGGCCAGATTAATCATGTAAATCACTAAAGATAATACGTTCTAGCCCTGGGAGACTAGGCCTTAAGTTCAGGTTATTACTCTCAGTAAATATCCTCATGGCTATTTTTTCCATCAGTGGGCATTCAGCTGATAAAAGGAAGCTTTTACAATAATGAATGATCAAATTTTCAAATGAAGAAATTAAAAAATACATCACTTCTGTAGAGAAATGATGGACATTGAAAAAAGTTGATTCTGCTTGCTTGCCGGAATGTTGCTCACAGCATGTGATCAAAAAGATACAGTCTGAGATTTTTCACTTTGGTTTTTCCTTTGGATTTAAGAATTACTTGTCATTTTTGTCTTGCCAGATCTCAGCTATATAGGAAGCTGAAAAGTCTTTTTGATGCCTTCTGTGAAGCATCTTAATAATTCATTTGTAGAATGAAAAATTAAAACCTGAAAGTGTTAATGTATCAAAAACTTACTGAGTTTCAACTAGCAATAATAATAAAAAATAGAGCTTTCCAGGCATGATAGGGCTATTGCACACATGAACTCACAGTGGTTGTGACTTCATATATAAACACAGCATAATGTCAAGCTAGTCAAATTCTCACATGGATGTGGAAGAGGCTCATGAACACCTCTTAGTAGCTGAGGAGCTATCGGCAGCTGACGGCTGCTATGGGAAGGAAAGTGTCAGTTTTGTACCACGGAAAGGCTACTTCTCGCTCCAGTGGATTGTCCTATCGGAACCCATGTGTCAGCACCACTATATGGACTCAGTGTGTTCACAAAAGTGTACATGAAGTTTGGAGGGAAAAGTGGTGGTGGTGGAGGGAGTGGTTTGGGAGAAGCTAGAAAGAAAAGAATGGAGAATTTCACCGTTATTTGAAACTTGTGAACAATGAAAATCCCTCCATTCCTATCGTACCTGACAGTTAAGGTACAGTTCTCCAGATTCTTCCTTGTTAAGCCAATCAACTCTAATTTAGTTTGGTGAGTATTTTCATGGGTAGAAAATATTCTGTAAATGACCAAGTTTGCATATCTCTGATGATTTTCTTTCAAGCTAATTTGTTTCAGTGCTTTTCACACGTGGTGTAACTCAGCCACAGGCTTTACAAAGCTATGAATTGTAACTAAGCTCATGGCCCTGCTCCAATGTCGGCCGTCCACTGGCTCATGGGACTCCTACCAATGGCCACATCCTCAGAGAATGACTCTTCCTTCCCAGTGACTCTCAAGCCCCAATAGCTCCTTAGTAAGGGGAGGGGTCTGTAGATCATCTGCCCCACATATGCTGTAATTTTGATTGACTTGATCTTGTGCTGATCTTGTGCAAGTAACTGCAGCTGCTGTGAGCTCATGGAGGCACCAGCCATGGCCTTGTCATACCCATGAGGCAGCATTTCACAGAACTTCCCCCATGCCCACATTGTCCACCTCTTACAAAAAAAATTCTTTTTTTCTTAATCCTACAAGAAGTTATGGAAACCACACATAAAATAATAAAAGCACAGCTTTGTAATGATCATTGTGCCTAGGACATTCTTAAACAATGTGAAGATTTACACAGAATAAGTCATATACTTGTTCAGAGAATGCTTTGCAAATTCAGCTAGGTCTGATCCCTCCACCTCACCAAATCTTTGCACTGTAGATTTGAACTTTGATGTTGTACTCATCAGGACTTTTCTTCTATCATAGTTTTAGGTGATGTAATTGGCTCACCCTGATGAAATCAAGACCCTAGGGGCCTGTACACAATCCATTTCATCTTTATATCTCTCCTAGTCCCCATCAAAGTGGTCCTTAACTCATACTCATTGAATTAAAAGATATATAAGAATTGGTTATTCAGGAGCTGCTTGGATTTCATTGAGGGTGGCTGGAGGGAACTTGTGTTTAGCTCTGTTTGTTTATGAGGTGCTAGGTAAAACTCTTTCCATTCCTCATCACTGAAAATTCACTTAAGACAGATGCAGTCATAAGCACACTTAAAAATAACTAAACTGAGCCAGATGTAGTGGAATACACCTTTAATCCTAGCACTTCAAAGGCAGAGACAGGCAGATATTTGCTAGTTTGAAGTCAGCCTGGTATACAAAAAATTCCATGCCAGCCTGGTCTACATAGTGAGTCATAGGCCTGCTGGGACAACAGAGATAACCAAACAAACAAGCAAACAAGAAAAAATAAGTAAACAGATTTATTAAGGTTTTCTGTAATTTGTAAGTTAGGAAATCAGGAAATATCTCAAGTTTATCTGTTTCTAACTCACCTATTGTTTTCTCCTCCCGTCTAGAACCCTCCATCTGAGACATTGTTCAGAAACCACTCTTTTACCCAATTTGGAAATCAATGCAGGTGAACAATGTGAAATTTTTGGCACTGTTTTAGTTTCATTTGGAGCCCAACAGTGTATCACATTGCTTTTAAGAAATGGGGGTCTGTGCACACGTCTATATCAGCCCAATTCCAGAGTGCCTCGGAACATTCTCAGAAAATTATTCCCATTAACAATGTAAGGACAAATTCTAGTTTAATTCCAAGTCCCAGCCCCAAAACACAGCTCTCACTTCAGAGGCGATAAGAGACAGTGTAGTTCTGGAGCCAAGTGTTAGTGGTCATAGCCTAGGGACACTGGCTTAGGTTCCCCAAATCCTTTTAATGTATTTTTATTGTTTTTATAGTGATAGAACAACAACAAAAAAGCCACACATCAAGATACTTTTCAAATACACTGGTGGAGACCTCAGGAGGTGGGTCACAGCCAAGTAGCAAAGCCTCTGTTACAGGCCTCAGATGCTCTTTGATGACACTCTTAGCTTTTGGGTCAATGGAAGCCGGTGAGCTGTTGTGTTAATACATTCTAAAGGAAAGGTAATGCTTTTCTCTGCATTCCAAATAACTTACCTAATGGTCACAAAGGATGTCATTTCATGTACAGAGGAGGCAATAAATGGTTGTTTGGGGGCTAGAGATGACCCAAGATAACTTGGATTTGAACTTGCAATATCCCAAATTCTCCACAGTCATTGGAGTTCTAATTAGTCACTCATTCATGCAGGAGTTTCAGTTTGAAGGTGGAATTTCTTTCTGGAAAAATTTGGTCACAATATTAAATGAGTTCCTAAGCAGAGTCAGCATACATAATGCTCCAAATGTAGTAGGATATCCTGAAACGTCAGCAAATCCAAAAGAAACTTGATTAAAGCAGTGATTTAGAATTGCTTTTCATGCTTTCCCTCGTGAGCATGATTTCTTTAAGCCAGGCAAGTTGCTTAGAAATGGAGATACCAAGCTGTGTCTGGGTACTTCACAATCTAGTTAGTGTCAGGTAGGTAAACAAGCATTTAAAACAGGATTGCGGCAGGACACGTGAAGATAACAGAACTGCAAAATATTTACAGCAGGCTTGCTGCGCTGAAATACCCATTAGTCCTCTCCTCACTGAAACGCTCCCTCTTCAGAGCGTTTGCAGACTATAACAAGACTTGCATTCATGATCTATGATTTCTTGTTTTTCAGAAGTATGAGCAGCAAATCAATGGCACCAGCTCTTCTACAGATACTAAAGGGATTTGAGGATGATAGCAGATTTTAAGAAAACAAATTTATATGTATAAAAGAGAAGATAAGGTCAGATATAAAAACTTCTTTCAGAATCATCAATCATCAATCATTTCATCCATGCAATGGAGCCTAACGGACCACTCACACACTGTTATAAACCTCCACACAATCTTCAAGGCCTCCCTGACCTTCTCACCCCCAAAATCATGAATATGTATGTGCTTTTAAACGGTATTTTTAACAGACATGTTAAGCATTTTTTTTTTCCCAATAAATGTGTTCTATTGTAGTGGTAAAAAAATCCACTTAAATAACAAATAGAAATCATTTAGAAAACTTTCTTTTTAGATGAGACTCCAAAAATAAGTTGTAGTGAAAAAATGAAGAAATCTCCAGGTTCTTTTCTAGTGACAGCACCAAAAACATGACAGATGAAATGTAGGATTTTAATCTGTACGAACTGGCAGAAGATTAGGCGAGAAATGAAGAAAAATCTTTCCATTTAAGATTCTTGAGACTACATTGCTTTTCTCTTTTCTTTAAAAAATAAATCCAAATCATTTAGTGTGCCTTCTTGTATGTTTTAAACAGTTCAGAATGAGAAAGAAGGAAGGAAGGAAGGAAGGAAGGAAGGAAGGAAGGAAGAGAGGGAGGGGGGGAAAGAAGTGGGAGGGGAGCAAGGAGAGAGGAAAGCCATGATTTTAGGATGTCTTAGAGAGGTGTCATGGGAAAGCTAACCTCCACTGACAAAATAATGGAGCTCGTTAAATTGATACTTTATGTTTTAAAATAATGAATTATCAATTTTAAGTATTTCATGATTTCGTGATTCTTCGGTTTAAATCTTTCTGAAACCATGTCAATATTTAATTTTATGTCCTTATGTCTAAAACTGTACCTCTTTTCTGCAGCATGACAGCTCCTTTAAACTCTACCTTCCTGACCACCATTAAATGGCCAATAAAAATGTGGTCCCTTCATTCAATACCCTTAGAAGCATAGTCTTTGTCCTGGCTCAAAACCTCTTCAGCAAGTAAGGGACAAGATTGTAACAAACATCTGATTATCCATCTGAATTAAGGTCTTCATGCTGTTAGATTATATGGCTCTGTTTATTTTTGCATACAGACAACAAAATTCAACTCTAATTGTGAGAAAAGTAATGAAAACTTTTGAGTCAAATACCAGAATATTGAAATGAGGTTAAAATCAGTTCATCCCCCAAATGTTGGACCGTCTTAATATTTTTGCTGCTGACTTCTAAGATGGTTCTCCACAATTTTGAGTACGTGGGTATTTGAAAAATTTTCTATGTATTAAATCATTCAGCAGAGTGTGGTTGGTTGTATTTGGGTCATAAGTCTTTTTCCTAGGCAGCAAGAGATCTGCTCAGATGAATCACTGGGGAGACTCTATAGCCCTACAATTAGTTCATTTCATCTATAACCAGGCATTACGTGAAGAAAATAAATACTTTAATATGTTTCACTTCAGCATGAATACTATACACAAAAATTTTGTGTGACTGGTTGGATACAATCTGGAACACTCAGGAAACATGCAAAGATTCAAAGTTGATCTTCACTCATTCGCAATGATTAACCCTAAGAAGAGTTCCCCTTAGATGATGAAACTGTGGTCTGTGTTGTAGTTAATGAAGTCCAATTTATTACATCCCTTCCTGGTCCTTCTTGGCATTCCTAGTTAGTGGGGCAGTTCTTGCAGATGTTATTCTTGGGGTTGGAGAGACAGCTGCACCCATAAAGCGCTTGTCCTATAAGCATGAACACCTGAGTTCCAACCCCAGCACCCATGTAGTAGTAAGTAGGCACACACATGCTTGTAATTCCAACACTAGGGATATGGAGGCAGGTTAATTCTGTGTCTTTCTGGCTAGCCAGTCTAGCATAATTCATGAACTCCAGATCCCAGTAACAGGCACTGTCTCAAAAGACAAGGTCTTCTGAGGAACAAGATTCAATGCTTATCTCTAGCCTCTGAATATACATACACAAGTTCATGTGTGCCCTCTCATGAACATGCATATACACATGTATACAGATACACACATGCACACACATACACATGCACATAGACACATATGCACACCCATTTATAGACATTCAAACACACACATATACACCTGCACATAGATACACACATATATGCATATGCACACACAAAAATATACACATGCATAGGGACACATATACACATACACAAGCCATATATATATATATATATATATATATATGCTCATACATACCCATAAACATACACATACACAAATCCATACAAATTGCACACACAAACACATACACATATTCATACATAGGTATGTTGGGTTACTATCTGGAAGAGCCTTTATCCATCCTGGCCAACAACTCAACTGAAGGTATTGCCTGTCTGGCTTTGCTGATTGTCAAGTAACTTTTAGCTTATACACATACACAAGCCATATATATATATATATATATATATATATGCTCATACATACCCATAAACATACACATACACAAATCCATACAAATTGCACACACAAACACATACACATATTCATACATATACACATGAAAACTGACATACGCACATAGACACCACAAACAGACATCATACACAGACACACACATACAAACACATACATGCACACACACAGATGCCACACACACAGACACCACACACACAAACACATACATGCACACAAACCCCTGCACATACACAAACACACACATACACGCACAGGTATCACACATACAAGGATACCTCACACATACAGAGACCCCACACAAATACACAAAGAAACACCTCACACACACACACACACACACACACACACACACAGAGTACATTTTTCTGGGATAGATCAAAAAGTCCTTTAATAAAATTACTTGTGAATTTCAAATAGAGAACAGTTTAAACAAAGGAAAGTAAAAATATTTTAAAAATAATAAACTTGATAACTACAATTTTTCCATGTTACCCTTATTTACCTAAAGAAAAAAAACCCAACAATTTTCTCTAAATGTAAAAGAAAAAGGGAAATATGTTCACTATCAAGAAAAAACCACATGCTACTTCTAAGGCCTTTTTTGAAGGAAGCAAGCTTCTGGAATGTGCTGACAGCTCTGTTTTTAGAAACTTCTATCCTGCTCATTAGTTACTTTATAAAGTCACGTGAGGCCTGCTGTACCTATTAATTGATTAGAGAACTGGCCGCATTTTCATCTCCAGCTCTACATGCTTTCAGAAGCATGATTATTCTTCATAAAATGTCTTCACTTGGTCTTTCACTTTCGGCTTTTATTTTAAGCAAAAATGCTAGTTCTTATTCTTCAGATTTGTTTTAACTGGGTGTTGTTTGTCAAATCAGCAAAGAATAATTTTCTTTTTTTGCTTTTTGTTATAGCAAGTTCAAAAACATCCAGTAAAATCCTTTCTTGAGAAAAAAGAACAGCTTTTCCTGTAGATTTCTCTTCCCAAGTGAAATTGAAACTCTTAAAAATTTATTCTACTCAAATATAATACATTTTTTAAAAAAATTGTTGATTTATTTGTGTGTGTATATCACACAGAACATCTCAAACCATCTCATTCGACCACACCCACCTCCCAGGTGGCACCCTCCCATAGCCTCCCTCACCCCACTAGAGCCCTTATACTCTGATATCCCTGCTGCTGTCTGCCGTGTTTTCGGCACCCCAGACATTCCCCACTACTTGCACTTCTGGTGAATCTTGTCAACCTATCTAGAGGTCTTTGTTATAGGAGGATCAGCTGTTCCTCATCTAGCAGTAATCAGTTGTCAATATTCTTATCTTTAGGTAAGATTGGGGGTCTGCTGTTCATTTTCCCAGTTCTATGCTGGGTTGCTATATGGGAATCCCTTTGGCCACCCTGGCCAACAACTCAAAAGAAGGTATCTCCTGTCTGGCATTGTTGCTTGTTATGTAGCCTTTAGCTATGCATATGGATTCTTAAGAAATTATTGACCCATTTAATCTTTGGTTATACTTTCCTTTGGGGTGTTTAAAGCCATACACTTGGCCCAGATAAATCAATTTATTTTTACTCTCAAGGCCATTTGAGGATCTGTTGCTCAGGGGTCACATGGGCTTGGGAGGAGGCCCTGGCTCCTTTCTTTAACCAGTTCCACCTATGTGAAGATAAGTCAAAGATCCTACTCGACCATGGCTGGCTTGGCTTGAAAGCATGGAGGAAATGATTCTTCTGTGTTGACCCTCCTCTTTGTAGACTGGACACTGGTTCAAGTCCATCTGGTGGGGTCTCCTCGGCCTCCTTGATCAAGAGGACAGGTCACCCACCACCATTATAGGACATTTTGAGAGATGCTCATAGTCCCCTGGAACTAGTCAACCTAGGAGGGCAAGGAGCAAAAACTGTCCTCTATGTCCCTCTGACCAAATTATTATAGGCCTCAAAGTATGTCTGTTAAACACCCAAGAAGGTTTGTTCCACCAGTCTGGTAGTTTTAATTACTGAGTGTCACGTAGATAAATCTTGGGCAAAGACCAGTTGTTCTCAGATAAACCTCATCTAGACATATATTTCTTGATCTTCTATGTATAATTTGTCAGCAGGTTGTAGGAGTGATATTGTTCACTCTGGTTTTTAAAACTAGCTAGGCATTGTTTATCTCTCGCATTGTCTCACCCCTCCATCATGGTTTTCCCACTTAAGGTGCCCCCATTTCCCACCTTTCTCCCTTACTAATACCCTTCTCCTATGGTCCTACCTCTCTTGAGCTCCTTCTTTCCCTTTATCCCCTAGGTTCCTTATATACCCTGCCTTCCCCCCTCCCTTAAACTAACCCAATTTTTATTCATATTGTCCATATTAAGGCCTGTTTCGTACTTTCTTCTCTTTCAGGTTTTTTCTTTTCCTTTACCTCCCTGTTTCCTTTCCATTATCCTGGCTCCTGTAGTTATGTCTGGTTACATACTCATTTATCAGGGTCTGGTTCTAGGATCAACATATGAGGGAGAACATATGTTGATTTTTTTCTGAGCCTGTGTTACTTTACTTAGTATATCAGTTTCTAGTTCCATCCATTTATCTGCAAATTTCATGATTTCATCTTTCTTTACTGCTGAGTAAAATTATCCACTCATCAATTTAGGGACAG
>NW_008341886.1:844425-844604 GCF_000622305.1 Nannospalax galili | reverse complement strand
CCCCTTTTCCCACATCCTCTCCAACATTTGGTATCATTTATTCTCTTGATCCTAGACAGTCTGATTGAGATAAGATGAAATCTTAAAGTGGTTTTAGTTTGCATTTCCCTAATTATTAGTGACGTTGAACATCTTTTAAGATGTTTCATAGCCATCTTTACGTCATCTTTTGAGAACAT
>NW_008341886.1:843975-844367 GCF_000622305.1 Nannospalax galili | reverse complement strand
ATTCTCTGTTTTTTAGTTCGTTATATATTCTGGTTATTAAACCTCTGTTGGATGTGCTGCTGGTGAAGATTTTCTCCCATTCTAGTGGTTTTCTGTTTGCTTCCTTTGTTCTCTCCTTTGATGTACAGAAGCTTTTTTAGTTTAATGAGGTCCCCTTTGTTAAATCTTGCCCTTGTTTCCTGAACAATTGATGTCCAGTTTAGAAAATCCTTTCCTATGCCTATATCTTGTAGGTTTTTCCCAATGTTTTCTTCTAATAGTTTTGGAGTTTCAGTCTTTACATTGAGGTCTTTGAGCCATTTTGAATTGACTTTTGTGTGGGGTGAAAGATGGCAGTTTAGTTTCATCCTTCTACAAGTGGAGATCCAGTTTTGCCAGCACCATTTGTTGAA
>NW_008341886.1:829759-843333 GCF_000622305.1 Nannospalax galili | reverse complement strand
TTATATATAGGGCTTATATTGAGTACAATATTTTATAACTGTAATAATTCAACTGTAAACCTAAAAAATGTAAAGCCAATTTTGTAAGAGATGCAGCCTAGCTCAAAAATTGTTATTGAATATGTCAATGCTGATGTAATGAAATGCTTTTTCTAAAAAAATTATTCTACAATTCAAAAGAAGTATTGTGGTACTATTTTCTGTCTTATTTATGATACATAGATTTAGTAAAGAATGTCTTAAATACAGGACAGATTCAATTATTTCCATTATAAAGAAAGATTATAATTTCAGATACTGAGCCAGACATAAATTGTCGCTTAACTTTCACATATTTATTTGAACAATGACCAGGACCAGCATGTGAATGTGTCCTTGGGGTGAATCTGAAATCATACTTCTGAACATAGTTCTGAATTTGTAGTGAAATGTGGAACTCAGGAAGTTCTGTGGTCCATAAGCCATTTACTAGAAATATGGTTGAAGCAATCACAGTCATCGTCCCATTATTACATTTAGCAGTGACCATATTATGGTTTGAATTTTAAGTGTCCCCCAAGGATAAGGACCTGAAGTCTTGGTCTGTGATTCATGGGAACATTGTGAGACAGTGGAAGCTTTGAAAGATTGGGAAAAATGGAAGAAAGACAGGTCATTCAGGGTCTGACTTTGAATGGAATATTGGGACTCTGGGCTCTTCTTCTCAGGCCTTTCTTCCTATCCACCTGCTCTTTGTTAGCAGCTGAACTTTCCCAGGACCTTATGCTTCATAAAGACCCAAAGAGCAAGTATCCAACTAAAAACAGACTGAAATCTCAGAAACCATGTGTCTCAATTAACTCCTCCTTTAAGATGATTCATATACATTGACACAGTGATAGAAAGAGGACTAATCTTGGTAATAAGGTCAGAAATGTTTTTGATATTTATTGATACAGAATTGACTGTATTTATAAAAAAATAATCTGCCAATTTATAACTAAAATGAAGAATTACTTTCCTGGTGTAGATTGGTGAGCAGAAAATATAATAAATGTGCTAAGAACTTGATTTTAATCTGATTAAAAAGTATTTTTATTTTAATGATTTGTGATGAGTCTATATGAACCCTTTGTCTACTGAAGTCACAAATTAATTTGATAGTTTGTCTTTTAAATTTTTATTTATTTTCATTTTGTTTGTATGAGTGATTTGCCTGTATGCATGTGAGTACACCCATACATTCAATGTCCGTGGAGGCCAGAAGATCCCCTGGAACTGAAGTTAACGATGGTTGGTAGATGGCATGTGGGTTTTGGGAACTAAACCTGTGACCTCTACAAGAGCAGCCGGCATTTTTAACTGCTGAGCCATCTCTCCAAACCCTTAATTATTAATTTAACAATGAGTTTTCTCTTTTCTGTCTGTTGTTGTTATAAAACGAGACAGTATAAAATTAGCAACAATCATATACCCACATGTTTCAAGGTCTATGTATGGCTTGGACTGAACTACTATGTTCAATCCTTTACATGACTGATGTCAAGTTATGGAGCTGGGTTGGAAGTATAAACTAAGATTTAAGTGATGGATGATTCATGTGCCATATTCTTTTTGTTGTTGTTGTTGGTGGTGGTGGTGTTGGGGTGTGTTTGTGTGCATGCATGTGTGTGTGTGTGTGTATGTGTGTACACATGCCTATGCACTTGTGTGCACATATGGAGGACAGAAGTAAATGTCTGATGTCTTCCTAAATCACTTCTATGTTTTTTTGAGACAGGGCCTCTCACTTAACCTGAAGCTCAGTGATTGACTAAAGTGACTTCTAGTCAGACGCACATATCCTTCTGTCTTTGCCCCTCCAGCACTAGGGTTAGTGGTATGTGCTGCTGTGCAAGACTTTTTACATGCACACTTGAGATCCCAATCCAAGACCCCCAGCTCGCACAGTGAGTATTGAGTCATCTTTCCAGCTCGTAACTGTGTCACATTCTAGTGGTTAGAAAGAGGGCATAGATTTCACCAATAACCAAGGAAGGTCTATGAATTTGAACATGATAATGTGGGGACCATTGAGAGTTAGCTAAATGTATACCTACCACGTCGCTAAGAATACAAAGTGGCTAAGTGCTCTGTAGTGGTGGCATCATTCAAGGTAAGATTGCACATAACCTTTTGAAGTAGATTTTTCGTACCATTTACTGTCATGCTGAATCAAAAACACACTGAACTGCTTGAAATTACTAATTTATTAGCCTACTGTGGGCTCAGACTGTGTAAGTAAAGTAGATGAGCAACGTAGGGGAAGCAAGCTAGTTAGCAGTTTCTTCTGTGGTCTCTGTTTCAGTAGGAAGAGAACTGATTCCACAACATTCTCCTACAACCTCCACAATTGATACATGGCATGTACCCCCACCCTAAAAGCACAACAGAAATAACAAAAAGCTAAAACTAGAATCTCCTTTTGATCCAGGCATAAGTCTATCACTTTGGAGTATATAGTCAAAGTACTCTATATCTTACTTCAGATTTATTTGCACATGAATATTCTGTGCTGTTTTTCCACAAGACTAAGAAATGCCATCAGCTGATTGGTGAATAATGAAAATATGATTCATATACATAATGGAGTTTTGCTCAGCTGTAAAGAAAAACGAAATTGTGGGGACTGAAGAGATTGCTCACTGGTTAAGAACACTTGCTATTCTTCCAGAGGACCTGGGTTCAATTCCCAGCACCCACATAGTGGCTAACTTTGCCTAACTCCAGTTCCAGGGCACCGCACACCCTCTTCTACCTCTGTGGGACATTGCACGTATGTGGTGCACTTATATATGCAGGCAAAATACTCACACACATAAAATAAAAATGATAAAATATTTAAAATAAATAATTAAAAATAAAAGCAAATAAAATCATGCAATTTGTAAATAAATGGGTGGAACTAGAAAATGTCACACTGTGTGAGGTAACCCAGGCTCAGAGAGACAAGCAATGCATGCTGTCTGTCATATGTGGATCATAGCTTCGAATTTTTAGATTCCCATGTTTAACTTGGAGTTGCTAAAATTTTCAGGAGGCTAGAAAGGGGCCATGGGTGGGGGATGAGTGGGGTCTTAAAGCAGAAAAGATAGTAGCATTTATGTAATATGAGAGAAGAGAGAGGGGATCCTGAAAAGGAGGGTTTGAGTGGGGATTGGGGTGGGCTGGGATGGGAGAGAAAAGGAGACGAGAAGAAGAAAGGGTTAACCAAATAAAGAATGTATTCAAAAGGAATGTGGAAACCTACTATTTTAAGCTGATTAAAAATGTAATATAAACTGCTTTGAAGGATGAAGCTCTATCATGGTAGGATTATGATGCTACCAGAAGTCATGATTTAATAAACAAAAACTTCAACGCGATGTCTGGGATACTTCTTCATGAGTTGTTCAGCAGAGAAGCCCCAGAAGTTCTCCAAAGGACACTCCATTGCATTTTCTCTTGGGTCCCCAGCAGCAGATGATAAGACCTTAATACTGAAGATGCCACATGCTTTGCAAGACAAAGAAAACAAACTGGAGCTGAGCTGGAAGCTTCTCCCTGTCAGCTAACTTTCACAGACTGAGAAGGTGGCAAGCAGGGTCAGGGAAACAAAGTCAACAGTCTTACCTAACTGGACCCTTGTGATCTCCAATACTACCCTGCCAGGCAAGATGTGACAGAGACCTGATTGTTATGGGAGAACCAATCATTTCATGATTTGATTTGAAGCTTTCTACACAGGATAAATTAACGCTACTGTAAACCTGGTCAAAGCGCATGACTAGGGAGGTCATAAGTCATGCAGGGCACTCTATCACAACCATTTTGTTATATGGACAGGGAATCAAATTGCCTTCTGAATATTTACAGCTGTACATATAAATCACTACACTGCTGTGCTCAGACTTTCTCAGAGAAGCTTCTGTTTGCACTGGGTGATAGTTAATGCAAAGATACATAGCTGGTCAATGTGAAAAGAGTAAGTAACAGTAGAGTGCTCAGCCTTAAAGAGGACATGTTTATCGTCCCCTGCAAGGCTCAGGGAACAATGCGATATCAGGAGCAGATAGGGTGTTTACAGCTGGAGGATGGAAGGAGCAATGTAAGATGCTGCTTTTTTGGACACGACATGGCTGCCACACCCATGAACGCACAGCAGCTCTGACTAGTGCCATCAGATACGTAGAAGACTGAGCCATCAGCATTCGCTCAAGATGTAGGACAGTCTCCCGCAAGGCCGGTCCCCTTCCTGAGGAACTACAGAGAGTTGATTATCCCTCAGCGAGTAGTAGTCACATCTCTCAGTGATGAAGCTGATGCTCCATTGCCCTAGCTCAAATAAATGATCCCCCACCCATGCTCATGTAAGGGCCTCTATTATACGCACACACACACACGCATGTACGCACACACATGCACACACATACACTGACATCAAGTGGGAAAGTGGGAGGAGACTTGGGGGAAGTTGGTAAGTGAGGATAGTTGTGGGCAGAACCTTGCTAAAAAGTTGTATGAATGCATGAAATTGGGAAAGAATAAATGAACAAGAATGTGATATGTAATGATGCCCGCCATGTCCCTTCAGTGACATCTTAGCAAAAATGAGTCTTAAAGTAGCATTTCTCATTCCTGAAGGGAAAAGACATTTATGGGAACCAAAATAAGTGTTATCATTTGAGAGCCAAAACAATTGTAGTTGGAAGAGAATTTAAACCTCTTCCAGATTCCTATGGTTGGCAAGCTATTTTGCATTGATATAGTGAATATAAGCTAAAATCAAAAGCAGTTATAAATCTTAATAAAATTATCCTTTCTTAAATGAGGTTACAATCTTGTTTTTGAAGTCAGTAGTTTAGGTACTGACTAAAACACATTTTCATGTTAATTATATTTTCTCTTTAAATAATAATCTCTGCCCACTAACTGGAATCAGGTTTTGAAGACACCTCCAGAAGATATATTAGCTCATAGAACTGAATTTTAACACTGTAGTCTGTACATCCACTTAATTCTTTTATTTGAAGTGACACGAACTTATGTAAATGATTTTACTCATATGATATTCTGGATTCATGTTTTAAGGTCCTTTTTAAAAGTAAATAAAAGAAGGAATCCAGGGTTTTTCTTACATTGTCTGGGCTTTTTGTCATCATCACCATCATGTTCAGCTTCTGCTCTATGTACCACAGGAAAATTGCTAATAATAAAAAGCTGATTTGATACAATACATGGTATCAGTATTTTGTCAAATACGCTTTAGAACATTCTACCACATTCAAATCTTGATACTTTTTTTAAAAAGTTCTTTGCTATTCATTACAGTAATTCAAGTCTTAAACAAAATTATCCTGATTGTGATTGCTCTGCAAAGACACTCATAATAATACTAATTTCAGAAACGCATTGACATTTCTGTATTAAAATTCAGAATTATTTCTGTGGGATGAGATAATAATAATAAAATGTTTAATATTTGTTTTTTCACCTTATAGCACTGTTTTTCCTCAGCAGCTCTCTGGGTTACTTTCTCATTGCTGTGACAAAATACCCTGACAAAAGTAACTTAAGGGGGAAAGCTGAATTTGGCTTAGAGTTCTAGAGAAACAGAATCCATCGTGATGCGGAAGACATGGCAGCAAGCAAGAAAGCCTGGTAGTGGGAGCATGTGGCTGTCTGACCACGTTTTATTCACACAGGTAGAGAATGAATAGGAGGAGGTGCTCAGTGACAAAGCCTCAAGGCCCACCTCTAAAGGCTAATTTCCCCCTGTGAGTTTCAGTCTTTAAAAGGTTATACGTGCAACCTTCCCAAATAATGCACCAGCTGGAATCAAGAGGTCCAGCACGGAAGCCTCTATGGGACATTTTACGTTCAAATTACATCTCCAGCTTCATGCATCTATATAGCAAAATTATTGCTATAATTATTCAAACAAATTTCTTACAAATATATTAGAATAAATAGATATGCTAAAAATACAAGGGGGGTATTAATTATCCTAATTCATTATGATGAAGAACAAAGTTAAATTTAATTTTACTATTCTAAATTTAAAGTCAGTGGCTTAAGGAAAATAATTAGAGAACTACTGGAAAGATTGATATTTTTATGTTAACTGAAGGAAAACTTAAAATCTCTCTGAGTAATAGATCAGAACTTATTGCTTATTTGTTTTCAATAAGCCATTATATTATAGTACTGTGTGGGGTATTGATTGAAATGTTCTAACTTAAGAAGTACTGACATACTAATAACTGCCAATTGAAATCCTAACAATGACATAAAAAGTTAACACTATCAAGAAGGCTATTTGTTTTAGGGATTTTGTTTAACAACATTAAATATTAAGTTTGAAAACACGAATTTGATATGATAATCATAAATAAGCAAAATTCAAATAGGAACTGCATGTTTTATGTAATTTATTAGTGTAATTATTTACAGTGATTAGTCTCCAAAATGTGATTCCTCTGTTATGAACTGACTCACCTGACATACAAATGAAAGACCACAAATATTTGACAGGCAGTTGTACAATGCAGATGAATGAACTGGCCCATCTACTTATTTGATCCATCATTCCCATGCATATCCTCAGCTATGGCTCGTAGCAGCTGTCCTTGAAATCTGTTCTTTATTTGAATGAATGCTCTTCCGTTAATGTAAGTTACCTCATCTTTATGTTCCGGTCAGAATTCTGGTGGATGAGTAGAATTCTGGTGTGATGTGGTCAGGGAAGGGAATGAGAATGTAGAATGGACTCTGTTCCTATGAGAGATGGAGATGAAGGCTATCATCTGAAGACAGTAGGTAAGAGTGTACAAATTACAGGTGATACTGAGCAAAGAAGCTGAGGTGAGATTCACTAGGTCATCTACAGAGGTACAACCAGGTTAACTACCAACTGCTACGATACCCAGCTGTGATACATGCATTAGGCTGAAGTCAGCAGTAGCTGCCAGGGGTGTGGTAATGTCTCCTGGCTTCAGGCACCATAAAGGCAGCTAGACTGAAGGGCGATTGAATAGGCTATGGAGATGTAGGTGGGTTGGACACACTGAGGGCTGGATAGAGACTTAGAGCAACACTGGCTGTGGAGACTGTAGGAAATGTAGAGGAGGCTAAGCCTCCACAAGTTCCTACAGCTTGAAGAAAACATGGATATCAGCATGCCTGCTACTGCCTAGGCACACAACAACGCTGGAGCATGAGAAAAGCACTAAGTCTGGCCCAGTCCCACTGATGGATGCAAGTGTTCTCAGGCAAGAACAGCTGGGAATTAATGAAAAGAAGAGCGAAGATGTGACCACCACCACCAATAATAGAAACCATCCAGCAGCAAAATAAAAACTTGGGCTTGGGCAGGAAAGGCCCCAAAGGGCATCTAGATTCACCAACAAAATAAAGACAGCTTAGCTGGTGGTGAGGGCAGTGGCCTCAGATTGGGAAATTCCGAAGAAAGGAAAGCCCCACACAGGGTCTGCTCTTAGCTGGAAGAACAGTAAATCTGCTGTGTTTGATCGGATGAGACTATCAGTCCTCCTTCGCCTGTAGAGCCTGGTACAAAAGACATCCTAGGTGTTGGGAAAAGCACATTCATAGACAGACTAGACAGGAACATTGACTGACAGCATATTTTTTACTTTATTTCTTCTTATTTATTGAGATCATTTTTTAAGCTTTTGTATTTGTCATTTTGTATCTCACTTGGTTTGTTTTAGCTTGTGTCTCAATTGAATATCCTTTTATGTGTGTCTATTCTTTTTCTTCAGTTAGTTTTTATTATTTTTTTCAATTATCTCTCATATCGTTAGTCCACACATTTCCCATTCATTCATGTTACTTCCTCTTTTCCCCCTTACACATCTTCTCCTTTTACTTCTTAACAACACTCAGCCCTCAAAACCTATAAGCTTTATTTTTCCTATCAGTACCCTTGTGGTTCTGTCTCTGATCCTTACCAGGGACACAAATGAGGAACACAAGTGCCTTCTGTCCAAACACTGTGTGTTAGCGATGGGACAGAGCTGCTGTTAAAACCTTTAGTGCTTTATTACAGTTTCCCTCTTATATAATAGTCGGGAACATAAACGGAAGGGACGATTTTCATCAGGCAAACTCACATACAATAGAACATACAAAAAAAGAGAGAGAAAAGGGAAAACAAAAACCCGTGGATATTTCCACTGCAACAGATGTGCAAATACAAAGCAAACCATTAAATGACTAAGCAAACTACTCGACCACTCCACAATCGCACAAATCTTCAATATTAGGAAACAAAGATAATGAAGCATATGTAATGCCAGGAAAAGGTTTCTGAATTTTACTCTTAAAGATTTTTAATGGTCATATTGAGGACCTGAACTCAGCTCAGGACCTAGACAAGAAAGAAACTACATGAAATGGTCAGCAATTAGGGAAAGAACTTAAAAATGTGGGGGAAATCTCAGCAGGGAAATAAAGATTCTGGAAAAGAATCAAACAAGAATCCTGTGATTGTGTCAATTAATAAAACAAAGATACAAAGGAAAGTATCATCAACAGGCTGAGAAAAGAAGGAATAACAAGAATCAAAGACATCACTAGGCTACAATGTATTCATATATATGAATATACATGTGAATATATGTCAGTATATGTACTCATAAGCATGACTAAACCTTCCTAATTTCTGCAGGTTCTGGGGACCAAACCCAAGAGTCTGTGGGATAAACAAATATAGGTAATCTTAGCACAAAAGTTCTCAACAAAATATGTGCAAATAAAATTCAAGAATACATGATGAACATCACATATCACCTTCATGTTTGTTTTATCCCAAAGACAGAAATTTGGTTCAACATATGAAATTCAGTAAATTTAATATAACACAAACATAGACTTAGGAAGAGACGTTGTACGATTATTCTAGTGGAGGAAGCAAAGCTTTTGGTTCAGTCTAGCTCCTGGTTATGGCTGCAGCCCTGAAGATCACAGCAGTAGAAGAAACAGACCTCCAGGTAGTAAAGACCACATATGAACCCTATGGCCAACACATACAAAAGGTGGAACAACCAAAAGTGTTTCTTCTAAACCATGCAATCAGAAAAGTGTGCTCACTCTCTCCATTTTATTCAATACAATGTTCAAAGAATTAGAGTGATAAAGTAAGAAAGAAATAAAAGGGATAAAAGTAGAAAAATATGAAATTGAAGTTTCCCTATATGCACATGACGTGATCCTATACTCCCTCAAACCACAAAACTACCTTTGTCTTTTTAAATAATGTTAGAAAACGAGCAAGACACAAAATCATCATGCAAATGTCAATAACTTTTCTATATAATGCTATTGAATTTGATAAGAAAAAAATTAGAAAAAATAATCACATTATCTTCAAATAAAAATACTTGTGAATAAAACTAACAGAGGCGGAGTGTCTCTACAAAAAGCCTTTTAAGAGCATTAAGACATCAAACACAAAACCTTTAGAGAGATGATTTGATGAAAAGACTTTTCATACTCCTGGCCCAGGTGAATTAGTATTGTAAAAATGACGACGATCTGAAAGCCATTTACAGATATAGCACAGTCCTTAAAAAAATTCTAGAGACATTTTTATTAGAAATAGAAGCAAAAATTTCATACCAAAACTCATGTGGAAACACACACGCACACACACACACACACACACACACACACACACACACGCACAGCCAAAGGATCTGAAAGAGAAAAAACTGCAGATATCAGACGACCTGGCCTCAAGTTTTACTACAGACCCACAGTGGCAAAGACAGCATGACACTATCACAAAACCAAAAATGAACAAGTGGAGCTAGAAATAAAACCACATAGGACTTAGTTTTTGGCAAAATATGAAATACAGACATTAGGAGAAAATACTTTGTATTAAATAAATTGAGCCTGGAAAATTAAATGTCTTCATGGACAAGAACAAAATTAGAGTCCTATATGTCATCCTACATGAAAATCAGTTCAAATTCAAAATGGATCAAATATCTTGATGTAAAACCTAAAAGTGTGAACCTGTTACAGTGAAAGGTAGGGAAATCACTTTTGAAACAGAGATAATACCATCAATTAACAAATAAGATTATATGCAATTAAAATGCTTCTATACGGTAAGGTAAACACTCACCTAAGTGAAGAAACAGCCTACAGAATGGGAACAACTCTTGGCAAAATATATATTAACTTGGAATTGTGCCTAAAATATATAAAATACTGCAATATTTAAAAAAAATGGCACTCAATCTTGAAATTGACTAAGAAAGCTAAACATGGTTCTTTAAAAAAGAAATAGAAATAGCCAATAAGCATTTGAAAACCTGTTCAACATCCTTAGCCATCAATGAAATGCAAAGTATAACTTCTTTGAGATTTGGTCTGACTCTAGTCAGAATGACTTTAATGAAGAAAGCAAATGGCAATAAGTCCTGGTAGGATGTACTGGGAGGGACATTTAGATACTCTGGTGGAACTGTAAGCTGGTCCAACCCCCACAGAAACTTTTAATAGAACTACTATATGACTCAAATATTCATTTCTGGGTATATATTGAAAAGCCTCTAAGTCCTAATGCAAAGATACATTCACATCCATGTTTATTGATGCACTGTTCAAAATAAAACAGAATCAGCCCAGATGTTCATCAGCAGAGGACTGGAAAAAGAAAATGTGACACATATGCACAATGAAATTTTATTCTGCCATGAAGAAAAAAGAATTCATGGCATTGTGACAGGAGTAGATGAAGCAGGAAATCTATGTTAAAGATGCTAGGCTAAGAAATTTAAATCTAGATGCTTTCTTTAAATCCGATAGATCTTCATGTATAATTATGCATGTGAGTCTCTCTCTCTCTCTCTCTCTCTCTCTCTCTCTCTCTCTCTCTCTCCCTCTGTGTGTGTGTGTGTGTGTGTGTGTGTGTGTGTGTGTGTGTGTGTAGGTCATGAAACAAGATGAAGAATCATGAGAAGGGGTAGATGGGTTCTTATGGGAGAAGGGAGGGGCAAAAGACAGGGTGATAAAACACATCTGCAAATGGAAGCAGAATGTGGTCCTGCATGGAGGATGGGGAGGAGGGAGATCAGAATAGAGAGGGAGGGGGTGGCAGAAGAATATCTATGCATGGAAAGTCACAACAAGTCCTAGTACACTGAATGGTGACTGAAAGAAACAAAATAAAACAACCCACTTTCCTTGTTGGCCTTGTATTTGAATACTGAGACTCAACAGAGGTCATAGGTATGGAACTGTTTAAAAAATAGCTCCAAATGAAGTTACTTGCTTTACTTTAATTCTTATTCAAATTTTTTAAAGTTTTCTCTCTGATTCTTATTACTGCCCATCTTTCTTGGAAACATGATCCTTCCTGTTCCTATATTTTTGGAAATGGATTCAGTAAACTACCAGGATTTTAAGGCATATAATAACATCACCTGCTGACTCTGATATTTACATTTCTGGGTGCAGAAGCAAGCATATAGGGCATATTGCTCAAAGGTGTAACATGGCTGTCAGGAAGCTTACGTCCCTTATCTTCTGCCCCATATAAGATCTCAGTCTGAAATTCTTTTCTATTAGGTAAGAATATATTTTTTTCCAAATGAAACAATATGAATATTTACTAAGATTATTTAAATTTTATTTTGTGGGTTAATTTGGTAAACAATTTTTGAAGGTCAAGTTTGAAGACAGCACAATTAAGATAGAGAAGGACAATTGTAGTGAATCTACTGATAAAGGTCCAGGTTATCCATTTAAAAGTGATCTGACACTCATCTGAGCATGTAAAGTATACATTTTAATGTAAATAATAAACTTGAGAATGCACGGTGCTTTTTCACCTGAAAGCATAATGTGATTGTTTAAAACATTTTCCCTCTCTGTGGAATCTCCTTTGCCGTTCTGAATAGACTTCTGTCTTTTAGATTTACTCAATTCCAAGCAAGAATGGGAACTGATAAATAGTTGTAGATTAATCTACAATGCCTGTGTTTTCCGAAGCCATATATGTTTCCTACTTTGTATCGTAACAGTTGTAAAAGGAGATTTAGATATACAATGCTGGAGATGTCTGCAAAATTGGTTTTCTTATCTACTGAATTTTAAATAGAACTTTAAGCTAAGTTATCTTTGCTACATTGGAGGAGGAAAATAATTCTATTCAGTGCAATAAAGTCTGGGCTTTAAATAGAAACCCAAATTACAAGGTGACATTTAATTGAATCCAGGATTAAATCAGAAGTAGAAGAGTCCTGGGCACTTAAGTGGCATTCCCTATCAATGGTTGTTAATTTATGCTTCAGCTTTGGTTAATAAGACCTTCCACGTATATAGGAAAGGTTAAGAAAGTTGCATTTCATTAACTGTTTACTTTTTACAAAAATACTAATCTAAATATTATGTGAATATTTTTACGTAAGTTTTGACTAATTAGGAGATGCAAAGTAGTTTGGTGATATGATGACTTGATTTCATTCTGGTTATGAAATGAAAGATTAGATCACTGCTGTTTAGATTTTAATTTGAAGTCACTTTGCAAATAAAGTAACAGTGCAATAATCTTTATATTTAAATAAGTAGACTATATATAATAGGGAAGGCAACTCCAGGGCAAACCTAGCCATGAAGACATCAGCCAAGCAGAATGTATGCTTTCTGTCTTACACATCTAACTTGTAAGCTACATGTTGGACTGAAACTTGTCTCATAAATAAAAGGTAATAGTTTGATGATGTGTGGTGTGGTGGGGATAAATTCAAGCACATGCCATTCAAGGTCATGTCCCTCAATTAATAATCATTACCTTATCAAAATAAGCTTTCCTTTTGCGATTCAGTTCATATGTCAAGCATGATTTTGTGTTTAAAAAGACTATCTCATATGCATAGTTTATTATGACTTACTGAATTATTCATATATGCTGAAAATTCAGTTAAAGAATAAAAAGATACAGATTAAAACAGTGCCACTTAACCCATCAGTATACAGTTTAAAGTTTGAACTGCTAATTAAAGCATGTTAAATGATGAGTTTGGAGTGTCTGGAAGACAAAAAAAAAAAAAAGATCTCTGAAAATTGGTTGAAAGAAAAGACTCTAGCATCAGAGACCTGTAATCACAGTAGCTCCTGCTGCAGGATGCTGGTCATTGCCATAGCAACAGACTGTGTTCTGTTACATCATGGAATCCTGGATCCTGAGAGTGATGAGTGCAACATCCCGCTGAGGGCACATGTCCACTGTGCAGAGGGACATAGGTAAAGGGGAGCACTTGGGAAAGGAGGATACCTAAAGCATATGATAATAGACGAGCTGGCTGTCTGTTTTTATAAGTGGGGTTATCATTTGTAAGAGTCACTGCCATCACTGACTTATTTTCTTCCTTTCTGTTTACAATAAGACCCAATGATGAACAGCTGTAAGAAGAAACTTCAAATTTTACCTGTTTTCTTTCTTGGAACACTATATTCAACATCACTCTCAATTCAAAAACATGAAATTTTTTGATTTCCATATGTTATGAAGATTATAATTTATCAAATATATTGCATCTGGA
>NW_008341886.1:805690-829682 GCF_000622305.1 Nannospalax galili | reverse complement strand
TATTGAAAGTTCATTTGTGTAAAGTCTTGTTTTTTTTAGCACCTCTGCATTTTTAAATTGCACTGGGATTCTTTCCTGTCAAGTAAAAAATCGATTTTTTTTTCTAATGAAATAAAATGAGAGTTGCTAAGACTCTAGTAGACTGATGTTGCTACATACTGCAGTGATGAAATGTGTACAGTGTAGCCATCTTACAGTACTGGTGAATGAATGAAAGAGGGCAAGGGGTGAAAATTCATTTTGTGCAACACTGTTGAATATTACTTCCCACTGGTCCTACAAGATGGATGGGAGCAACCACCTTACATAGAACTGAGGAACACAAATCAGGAGAAAAATGCTAATCATGATGGACTCAGGAGTGACAGAGTGTAATTCAGTCACATTCAGCATAGAATAAGACAACTAAAACAACTACTTGTATTATTTTTGTATTTTTTTTAAGGCCAGAGAAGCGACTTCAGATTTCCACCTGGACACATCATTGGCTGGTCCTTGAACCTGCATAATGATCCAGACAGAGAAACCCTGTAGCATCACACCTGACCTTCTGAGCTTAGAGGTACTCTTCACAAAATAAATTGTATTGCATGGGCTACCAAGGTAACTGCCTGATAAAGCAAAATAGAAATATTAAAAAATAAGAATAAATGTTAAGTTTCTGTATCTTATTTTTCATATCCAAGGTGTTTTCAAAATATTTTCAAAAGTAAACATCAGCTTCATATAGATAAAATGAAAATATTAAATATTTTATTCTGTTCATTTATTGTACAAGACAACTATTCTAACTAGATGAAAAGATGCACCAGGAATATTGAATGTTCAATGAAGGGAAAATTGTTTTCCCCATAAACCAGGAAAAGCAATGAACTGAACCTTTACTAGGAAGGCATGGTTTTTAATTTTATACATTATCTGTAATTTACAAAGTTGTAAAATTTCTCCAGAATATTGAAAGCCTGGTATCAGTTAACTTGAATAGTGTCCTTGGAACAATGCACATTTTCTTTTTAAAAACATTTTCTTTGTTTTATTTGTGTGTGTGTGTGTGTGTGTGTGTGTGTGTGTGTGTCCACCATAGTGAGTGCAGGGCCTTCAGAGTCGAGAACTGGACTGACAAGTGATTATGGTCTGTACTATGTGGCTATGTGGGTATGAGGAAACAAAACAGCAAGTATTCATAATCACTGAACCTCTGTACAGCTCCAACATGAATTTTATATTCAAATACATATATATATCCTAAATGCAATCACAAATTTTCTAATATAAAAAACCTGGAACTTGGGATGTACACTCAACTGAAAACACAAGAGACTTCAATTTTCCCTGCCAAGATTTCCCTGCTGTTAGAATTTTTAAAAAAAGGACAGTGAAACATGTGATAGATGTCCTCCAAGTTATAAAGGGAAGTTTTATTTCATATCATAAAAATAGGAACTTCATAAAGAACATACAAGCATTCTGTAAATATGCTTTTAGTATTTTTAGTCTACTTTAAGATCTCCCATCCAGCCTCTGAAACACTCTTGACTTCACCACTGCAGAAGTCCAACTCTTTTGCTGCTCTTATATTGGAGATGCACATTTAACTTCAATTTCAGGGAGGACACCATCTTTCAAATAACAGTAACTATAAGTTATTAGAAGGAATATTTGATAATGATAAAACTATTGATATAGCAGTCAGAACTTAAAATAATGAATGGGTGCATTATTGGACCAGTGTTTTCACATGAAAGAGGAAATTAATGAAAAAATATTAAGAGGACAAACATCAAAAGTAGGGGTTGGAGATATGGTCAGTCAGCTGACCCATAAGAGCACTGTCAGTCTTGTAGAATACCCTAGTTAGGTTCTGAGCACCCAAATAGCAGCTAACAACGATCAGTTCTAGGAGATCTGACACCCTATTCTAACCTCCATGGAAATTGCATGACACAGGTACACTTACATACATGCAGGCAAAACACTCATATATATAAAATAAAAACAAAAAATAAAACATTTTTAAAAACATAGAAAAAGAACTGAAACAGGAATAAGAAGAATCACGTAATTAATATTTTAGAAGGTTACACAAAAAGTAACAATTTTGTATGAAATACAAAAAGTTCAATAAAAAATTAAAAGAAAAAATAATAATTTACACATTTATTTCTTCATATATACAATGTGCTGAGCTAGTCACAAAGTCTATCTTGGCATTAAAAAGGAGCAAAATATACAAAATATGTTCTCTGAACAAAAGAAATTAACTATCTTGATGAAGATCAAATATCTGGAAATTAAAAAGAACATTGTACATTATTAAGCGTACAATTAGAAAATATGTTCAAGTAATTGAATATAAGAAAATTGTAGCTAAAATAAGGGTTATGAAATAAATTTAAATATTTTACCTGTTTATATTTTGAAGAAAATGTAATCTATATCATCTCATTAAGAAGCTATAAGGAGTAAATATTTAACACCTAAGAAAGAAAAAATAAAATTAGACATGGAGAAACAAAAAAGTAAAGGATAATTGTGCAAAACATCAATGAGATGCAAAATACTAAATATAAAGGTATCCAACAACAGGCAGATAAACTGGCATGGGAAAAAGGGAATACATTTATTGCAGTGTAAGATTAGTGACTGAGTGTAGGAAGTCACTTACTCTAAAGATATTACTATAGCAAGGTAAAATTTAAGACAGTCTACCAACAAATTCGAGGGCTCAGGTTAAATGTGCGTAGTCATTGGAAAACATGAATGACCATAATTGAACTTGAAGATATTGCAAGTGAAATTTCCTCTCTCCATTTTTAGACAGACATTAGTAACTAAGAACATGTCTGAAGAAACTTTCTGTTCAGGAGTTTTGTTAATGCCATTCCCACTCGACAAAAGATCTTGGGGTAAACCGAAGAATCATTTCAAAACAATGTAAAGGAAAGTAAGGAATGTGGAATACAGAGAAAACACGACACTAGAGAATAGAAAAAGAATCCTGAAATATCATTATAATTGCATAAAAATAAAGCTTAATATACTTTTAAGAAAAATATTGATATTTTATGAATTGAAATTTAGAAATGTTGCTGATGAGTATTAAAGGAAAGCTAAATATATCAGCAGATAGACTATTTCCATGTATTTAATTATTCAGTACTTTAGGATGGCAGTTTTCCTATAAATAATTGTAATTCCAGTTATAACTTTAGCTCCCATTTGAAATAAATAGTCAGGATGTTTGAAAAACTTACATGGAGAAGCAAAGAGCCAAAGATGGACGGAATATTTTCCAAAAAGGAAATTAATATTACATGTAACCCACCTATCCCATTTTATTATTATTATTATTATTAAGTATCAAAATACTTCATTTACATCTAAGGAGATATGTAAATGCCCATAGCAGTTCTGTTTATTGTGATTCCAAACTGTAAGGTATTGTAGTGTTCATTGGCTAGTGAGGGATTAACAAATCTTGCCACATGCTTTGGAAATAACCTTAGCAATAGAAAAAATGAACCAATGAGCTGTGCAAGGGCTAGGATGAAACCCAAAGTATTTTTGTTAAAGAAACTAGGCACAAAAGACTATGTACTGTTTAATGCTCTTTAATTCACTTCTTTGAAAATCAAAATTTGTCCAAATTAAATAAATGGATGGTTACCCAGCACTGGGGCTCGGAGAGTGTTTATTCTCATATAGGATGAAAAATCCTTTTTGAGAAATGCAAATATCGTAGTTTCCATTGCGTTGTGAAACACGGGCAGTGTTTAGTTGTCAACACTTATCAAAGAACACAAGTTGAAAATATATTGCTTACTGATTATAGGCTATGTTTAATATTTTTCATTTTAGGTTGCTTACATTTTAATACTATTAAGGCTTGGTCAAGTACATAAAAATTAGGCGATAGTTTATAGGTAGTGTCTTATCAGGTGTGGCATTAATACAGCTTTGCTAAAAGCTACACTTTGAAATGGGCCTCTTCTACAGCTCTGTCCAGAATGAAAATGAAAAGGAATGTCAAGTTTTGAAGTAGCCCTGTCGGAAGTATGAAGGTTCTCTATTTGCTTGGGATAAGTCACTTTGTATATGATACATTTGGAGAGAAACAGAAATTATTAGAAGAGTGAATGATACGGCTAAATTTCTGCACTCTTTGAAGTACCAACAACTATACCCAAATTCAAGTGCAGCTTCATAAAGGATTTAACTTCTAATCACATCCTTTGAGGGTAAACGCCTCATTAAAGATTTCGCTACCATTTGCTATCACCATATAGTTCAAGATTTAATGATGCTATTTATATTTCTTAGGTTGAGTTTGGCCCTTTTCACCCCAACTCATTTCAGTGATGATTTCACAGCCGCTATGCCCTGAAGTGTAGTGATGGCTGTGGAAATCCTACATGGGATAAACTCCAATGTCATGTCCCATATCTTCACTACAATCCATAGAAACAACTCCTATGGTTGATAAGATGGATTTATTTGTAACATCAAAAATAATAATAAAAATTGAAGTAGTTAGGAAAAGTCCTTCTGAATGAATTAGTTGAAAATATGAATCACTGTAGAGTCTGTCATTTCTGCAGAAACTATACTAGTTTTTCTAATGTGGCATGATAGACGTTTGTGTACAATAAAAATAATTCCATATGACACTTGTTCAGAGGCACATTTATAGGCAATATTTATTTTATTCTTTACACACTGGCATAGTCCAGCCTTGTTAAGGGCAAGATTGTCAGCATGAATTGGGGCACCATGTACAGTCCAGGCTCCTAAGGTACTGCTCATTTAAGAGTAAAAGTAGTGTGCGATGCTCTGGTAGACTGTGTAAGGAAATGTCAAAGCCTAATGGAATAACAATTAGCTGACAAGTGCATGTAATCGGGGTTGCCATGGTGATAGTGCTGGCAGGACAGGAAAACAGAGTCCCTCAGGAAAGTTACAGCCACGCCATACACATTTCAGCTGAGCCCCAGTCTACCCAACAGAGCTCTTATTTCATACAAAAGGTTTTCTTTGCCTCTTGGTACTTTCCATTTAAATCTTTCTTTTCAGCCAACTTGATAAAAATGCAGTGATAATTGCCTGGTTTCTAACACTGTGATTTCTTAAGTAATTTCAGAGTTAAATTCATTGAATTTAAGGGTAATTTCAATGAGATTTCAGATTATTTATCTTAGCTTCTTGTGTTTCTCTGTGTGTTTGTGTGTACATGTTCATGTGTATATGTAAGTGCTTGGTGGAGAGGTGTGTAGAAACCAGAAAGAACCTCAGGTGTCCTCCTCCAGAGTCATCTACCTTGTTTATTTGTTTGCTTTTATAAAGACTTTTACTGAATTATTGTGGATTTAATACAATACATCTTAATCATATTTAGTCACCCCCTTCCATGTCCTGCCACAGGACTTTATGCATTTGTCATGTATGTTAAGGCCTATTGAGTCAGGTTGTATATCCAGATGTCCCTTGTTGTGAGCTCATCCACTGGAGCCTGTTCAGACTAACATCTTTCACTTCCTGAAGGAAGATCAGCTCTCCCTCAACCAGAAGTGATTAACTGCCAATAGTCTCTTGACAAAGTTAGGAGCTCCTGCCCATTTCCCCTTTCTTTGCTAGGTTTTATCTGTCAGATGGAGTTTGCATGGGTCTTGTGCATGCTGTCACCATTGCTGTGACTTCATATGAACAAGGTCCCAGGAGCCTGGAAGACTCTGTTTACTCATGGTCACGCACCTACTCCCCTGGCTCTTACAATCTTTCTGCCCCATCTTCCACAGTGATCCCTGAACCCTCAGCAGGTGAAGTTTAATACAGGAGTCCTGTCCAAGGACCCATACTCTAGACTCTTTTAATCTACACTTTGACCAGTTGTGGGGTTTGTTTGCATGTGTGTGTGTGTGTGTGTGTTTCTCATCCTCTGTTGCATGAGGAAGCTTCACTGATGTATTTAACAAATATTTTGTTTATTTTTATCTAACATGTATGTGTTTGTCTGTATGAGTGTGTGTAGGCACCTACGAAGGCCAGAAGAAGGTAGTGGATCCCCTGGAACTGGAGTTATAGGATGTCTATGAGCTGCTTGATGTAGGTGCTGATAATCAAACTCAGATGCTCTGGAACTGTACCAACTGATGACCCATTTCTCCAGTTCCATTATATTTTCTGGGGAGCACTCAGTGGGAACTGGGGCTCCCTGATCAGGCTTGGCTGTTTGGCTAGCCAGCCCCAGGGATCTGCCTTTCTCCAACTCCCTGGCACAGGGATTGCAAGCACACACCAGCACTCTGGTTTTTTAAATCTATGCTGGGGATCAAACTCAAATCTTCGTGGTTGAATGACAAACTCTTCACCAACTGAGCTGTTTTCCCAGTTTCTATCTTAATATGTATTTCTTCTAATAATTCCAGTATTATGGATGCCATCTTTAAAATTTAAAAATATACACATCTTATTCTGGTTTCTATTTGGTTTCAAATGTTACAAACCTGGTAGTATAAACTCTGGTAAGAATTCAAGTATAAATTATTTTTACCTAACCTGTTGAAAATTCCAACTATAAAACATATTGACTTAAAAAAATGGAAGTCCATGCATAGCATGACATATTTACATTTTTCATATTTATTCTTCCTGACAAATATATAATTGATTTTCTTTTGTGAAGAATTTGACAAGAAGTTATAGACACAGTGACATGCGTGTGTTTATGTGACATATATATGCATTGTTCAAGGATGTCTTGATGTTAATGATGTAACAGCATTAATGATGTTATGTTGAGCTCTTAGTCTTCAGAGAGTAAAATAATAGGATGACACTAGAGGTTTCCTATCTTGTTACCCAACAGCATTTTAACAATGATTACACTGATCCTTGCTTCATTCAATTATTCTTGGATATTCACTTACCATGGGGCTTTGTGCTCCTTGGTTTGTATTCTTTATATTTGTTTTCATTTTAGATTACTAGGAATGATACTAAATGATGTAAATATTAATACATTAATTTATTTATAACAGTGTCTTCCTATCCGTCCCTGGGTAGCCTGCAGTTAGCTATGGAGACTATTCTGGCCTCAACTATGTACCGATCTTTCTGAAGTCATTACCTCATGGATGATATTACAAATGTGCACCACTACATTGGGTGATGAAGCCCAATTTACAAAAGAGAAATAATTTTGTTTTCTTGATAATCTTTGCACAGCATCATGAATATAGTTGATGGTGATTTACATTTTGAAATTATCATGAGTAAACCTCAAATGGTCTCAGCCATTGAAACGGCATGTCTTAGAGGTGGGCAGTGTTATAATCATTATTTAATCATTCTCCATCTTAGATATACTACCACTTCATTAGCTGTAAATATATGAAGGTATACATGAGAGCATTTTGTCTACTTATGACAGAAATTAATTTATAATTAATGAGATTGAAATATAAATGTGGACAACATATAAATGTATAATAATCTACCTGCCATGCTCTTATGTTATGAATACATTTTTTTCCTTTTCGTTAGTAGGAAGCTCTTAAGGTGGGTTCCTACGCTCTTTTGAAATATCTACAAAGATTTTTTTTGTACACTTATTTTCCAATCACACATATATCACGCTTTTCCCCACTTTAAATCTTGAACCTGTGATGAGGAATAGTATTGCACCCCAAAACCTAGATACTCACTGTCCTATTGCAATGGGGCTATGATATTATAGGTCATTTTTTGCACTGACCTAGAAAATAAACACTAGAGAGATGTGCTTACTGATACTCTCACCATCAACATAGCATCACAGGATCTCTTCCCGCCTTCCCCTTCCACTTCTGTCCTACTTTTCCAACAAAAGCACCTGGGTTTCCACAGGCTAAAATTTTTACTACCTTATTCAACAGTATGTTAGGTAAGTTACATAAAAATAACATTCCCTTTGTGTTATAATTATCACCACCAGATGATACACTGCCACATCATGTCCTTAAACTCATATTTTTATTTTTTCTTGTACTACTTACTCATGTCCTCACACACACATACATCTCTTCTCCATCTACTTTTCATATCGCCTTTGGACCTCTGTTTTCATATGCATTTTATATTCAGAGATATTTCATTCATCTCAGTTTTTTGAAAATGTAATTGCTGCTTTTTATTAAGAGCTTGTATATGTTCCAAGGTGTCAATCCTTCTTAATTGGGTTTTACTTTCTAAATTTTTCATTTTAGCTAATATTTTTAGTTATGGTGCAGTTGAGGAGATTGTCCTATTTTTATTACTTTTGAATTGCTGCACACAATATTAAATCATTATTCTTTGACTTTTCCTTTATTTAGTGTATTTATTCTTAAATATATGGATTCCTTGCTAAGTTTGCTCCTGGTTCACTATTGGTTGATTTCTCTACCAATCATTTGGTAGAAAATGTGACCTGATAGAATTTATCTCATTTTCAATCTCTCTTCTCTGAGGCGTCAATACATCACATACAGCTTTGTTGTTCACACAGTCCATGATTTGCTCTTTCATTCTATAGTCCAAGAGCATCTGCTTCATTTCACTGTTTGGTGCGCTATTTAGCAAGCACCCAGCCAGTTTAGCTGCACTGTTAGAGATGAGATGCCTGTGACATAAATCAACCCAACCAAATCATCCTCATCAGCACTACACCACTATTATTTCTCATAGACTATAAAAATGGATTTTTTTTCATATAAATGTACCACAAAAAAATAGAACATGATGCTGGCATGGTGATGCATGCCTTTAATATAACCACTGCAGGAGCAGAGAAGGGTAGATCTCTGGTAGTTCAAAGCCAGCCTGTTCTACATAGAGACACAGACAAACAGAGAGTTCCATACCAGTCAGTACCATATAATGAGGCCATGTTGCAAAAAAAAAATAATAATAAATCAGAAAATACATCTTCCATACAAAACAACCACGAAATAGAAGAAAATTATGACAAAAATTCCTAGGTAATCTTAACATGTGTTTAAATCCCTGTGTTAAACTGTCAGAAACTGAGAAGAGATAGAAGGAAAGGGAGAGATATCAGTAAAAGAAGAAACTTGTGACTAAATTGTAAGGGCAAATATAGAAAGCCATAGCAATGACCAAAATAACGAGAATATAAGAAGGAGAAAAGGAAAAGAAGAATTTAAAGTAACATTTGATGGACACACATAACAGCAGAAGCTGTACCATGCACATGAACACTGCAACACTAGAGGTACAAAGGATAGACCATTGCATGCATCTAAAGCCATTTAAAAAATAAACAGAAACATAAACCTGCATATATATACAAAGCCAATTCCATGTCTTATCTGAGAAAACTATCTGGAGTGGTCATCTGCCTGATATAAACTACCCTAGTAAATTATTCAGATTTAAAGAGAACCAGCAATAGGTAAAGATAAATATCTCAAGGCCTCCTGAAGAACACCAAGTCAGTAAGTGAGAACCGAGAATCAGGCCTAGAGGAGAAAAGACAACAAGCTCAGTGTTGTCACTAAGCAGTGGTCCTGAGATCAGCACTCTGATGAAGAGAGGAAGGAAGTAGTGGTAATGGCCAGGCAATTAAGAAGCAGGGTCAGGACTTCGGACCAGCTTTGACTGCCCTCATGAGGAGATTTGAAAATAAGGTGACCTTTCTGAAATGTCAGAGGTAGGAACAGAAAGGTAGACCTTTAAATTCTTTGTTTAACATGTCTTAGTGTGAGACATTTTAGAAAGGAAGTCAACTTTGATGAGGCAAAGGTTTCGGCTGGGCAACCCTTGCATTTATCTGTGAATAATATTAACAGACTCCAGCACAGCTTTTAAGCAATGGATTATGTTCATGGAAAACAAGGGACTGGGTTCCTCACTCTCCTGTTCTGATAAGCCTTTGACTTCTTCAAGCTCTCTCCTTTCTTACATGACATCATCAAACACCACTTCTCAACGTATCACTCACATTCACTTTTTTTTTTTTTGCACTCATGAAATTTCAAGTTTTCTTCTTTCACTTCCTCAGAAGCAGCGTGCTTTGGCTTCGATTCCCAAGGGAATAAAAAATAAAAACTGTTCCCAAGGGAACCTGGCAAGGAAGTATGGAAATCAGGAAGGAAAAGAAAGCAAGCCCAGTAACTTAGGTCTGGCAGAGTTTCTCAGATCCCCAGTACGCTTGATCTTCAGCAGGCAGGAAGTCCTGTCATACCCACACTTGCAAACCTTACTTAAGAGCCACATGCAATTTTCCCCGCCCACAAGCAAAGTGAACCTCTGACACCTGGGAGAGGCCCTTGGGAACAGCAGAGCAAATGTTAGGTGGTGATGACAAGGGTTGGAGATAGGCCCTATTAGAAACGCCAACAGAAGCTCAGAGGACCTTAGTGCAGGATGGCCTTTGTTCACTCACACACGTTGGCTTCGCCAGGTCTCAGAAGTCCTTTCTCATGCCCACATTCAGTATGGAAGGTCCTGAGGTGATTGATTATATCTGTGTTTTCTCACTCCTGACTCCCTCTGCACGTTTGTGTTTCCTATGACGTATCTAGTTTTAAATCTTTGTTGTGTTGCTGTAATAAAATACAGCCAATTGAATATTTATAAAAAGAGGGTAAATTTAATTCTCACAGTTCTTCAGTCTTGGAGGTTGGATATAAAAGGGCCAGTATCTGACAAGGTCTCTTGCTATATTAGCCCAGAATGGAAGACCAGAGGCTGAGGATGGGACGGATGGCAGTGGAGGAGAGGGAAGGAGGAAAGAGAGGGAGGAGGGACAAAGGGAGAGATAGGAGAGAGGAGAGAGAGGAGAGGAGAGAGAGGACAGGAGAGAGAGGAGGGGGGGAGAGAGAGGACAGAGGAGAGGGGAGAGAGAGGAGAGGGGAGGGAGGGGAGAGAGAGGAGAGAGGGGAGAGAGGTGAGAAGGGGGAGAGAGAGGAGAGAGGGGAGCGAGAGAGGAGAGGGGGAGTGAGAGAGGAGAGGGGGAGAGAGAGGAGAGGAGAGAGGAGAAAGCAGAGAGGAGGGTGAGAGAGAGAAAGAGAGAGAGGGAAGAGAGAAAGAGAGAGAAGAGAGAGAAGAAAGAGAAAGAGGGAGGGAAGAGAGAAAGAGAGGAGAGAGGAGAGAGCAGAGAGGAGAGAGAGGGGAGAGAGATAAAGAGAGAGGGAAGAGAGAGAAAGAGAGAGGGAAGAGAGAGAAAGAGAGAGAGAAATAAGGAAATGAAGGCTGAGAACACTCAGCCCCATGGAGAGATAACAGGCCTATTCCTACAGGAAAAGACATTAATCCTTAATAAAAAGGGATTGCTTCTCAACACTGTTGTCTTGAAGAAGATTAAGTTTCAGCACACAAATTATGAGAAACATTCAAACCACAGCAGCTCTTTAGCTTCCTGAATGAACTCCTGAGGTGTATCTCCTGGATTTGGGCATTTATTCTGTCCTTTTTTACACATTCCCTTATGTTTGGAATATTCTCTATCTTCTAGTTACTCTGACTTGGCTCTGTTATTTCTGTATGTGTTTTACAGGTTAAAAGTCTCATTTATATACAGTTATGTTGTTTTATGGAGTTCAAGACAAAATATTAAGTTTAGACTGTTACCGGTATCACAGGAAGTTGGACATCATATTCTTAACCTCTATTTGTAATACTTATAATTATACTCTATGCATATTTTATATTCTGCGTGACATACAATTATTTCAATTTAAAATCTTGAGGTGTTATAGAATATTATTTTTATTTGCTTTTGTAAAATGGGTTACTGTGGATGCAGAAGTTTAAATGACTGGCTTTATTTGGGCATCGTGTTTAACTCAGTAACTTAGGGTTTATTATCAATAGAACTAAAATTATTCTTATAGGCAAACTAATACGCAATTCATCTAGAATCTAAGAATTCTAATTGTTCCTCCAATTTAAGCTAATATAGTTAAAATACCTCATTAGGTTCAAACACTAAATTAGTAAATTCATTGATTGAACTTTCTGACTTTTGATGTGGGTTTAATCATATTTTGGTATTTTTTTTTCAGTAATTTATTTTAAAAGACTTTTTAAAGTTTATTGGAAATATGCTTCTTTGGGGTTATTTTGATATTTAAATTCTTGTTGCATCATTAATTCACTCAATAATTTTGTTTTTATTCTTACAAGGAATATGTTAATCCCTGAAGTGTTCAAATATTTTTCTTTAAAGTACACTTTCATATAACAGGTCTTGTTAATTGTTCTTATTAATTGAAATTTATATATGCATTCATCTAATATTCTGTTACGATTTTATCCATAACCCGAACATTTCATGGTTCCAATATACCCATGAATTCATCAACATTCTGCTTATTATACATAAAATATTCCATTCAACCTTGTGTATAATTATATAAATTAAACCTGGCATTTACTGTACTAATTCTAAAATTTTTGTAGCCACATGTCTTTTAATAAATTTCAAAAGGGTTGACTATACTAAATTTGTATGAAAAAATAATGAATATTGTTTTATAGAATTTCTTTTTCACTGAGCCTTTCTTTGGGATAAACGATGTTCCTGAATCTCTGTCAAAGTATTGAGTATTAATTATGAGCTGGTTGTGGTGGTATATGCCTTTAATCCTCATAAGACAGAGGCAGGTGGGTTCCAGGCCAGCTTGGTCTATATAGTGAGTTCCAGGCCAGTTGGGGTTACAGGGAGACCCTGTTTCAAAAAGACACACACAAATATATATATATTTGTGTGCGCGTGTGTGTGTGTGTGTTTAGAGCAGTAATTACTAACAAAGTTTTAGGATTTCCTCTCTTTTAGAAACATGTGCAAAGTTTAATGAATGAAAATACTGATTGTCCAAAGACATACATTCCGAGGAGTGAAAATTTTCTCATGATTTCTAATGTAAAAGAGAAATGACCTCTGCACTGGGATATCAAAATGTGCACCTCTGAACCAAAGAGGCGCCAAATCTCAGTGCTGGGACTTCTACAAGGAATGTGGTTGGTAAGGTGATGGAATCAATTTATTGAATAAATGAACTCATTAGTCCAGCCTGCTTCTTTATTGAGTGAGTCCTGTCTTCTAATATTTCATGAGAGACTGATTTTCTTTTCTTTTTAATGCAGTCTCAATCATATTAATGAGATCTGAAATCTGCCAATTTTTCATGTGAAGTTAAACATAAATTAATAATAATGAATCCATTTCCATTTTTTTCATTTATTAATGATCCTTTCAATCACAATTCTGAAAGGATTTCTTTTTTCAGCTATACCAGATGGCTTAACATCTGTATTTAGCCATTTTACCAATCTAATGTGCAATCTGTGTAGGTATGCTTTGTAGATATTTTTAAATTTTAAAGAAAGTTAACTTTTAAATAATACATACAATTTGGAAAATATGAATTATAATGTAGTCTTAGTGTATATTTTGTGCAGATATACATTGTGCATTGTTCAAACCATGTTCAATGTATCCATTCAAGGGTGTGTCACCTCTTTCTGGTGAACACAAACTTCTGGATTCTGGAAACACACATCATGTTACTGTTGGCTGTAGTTACCATATTGTGCAAAATCACACTCTCCCTCTCTCTTCCTCTGTAGGGCGTGTACTGTGCCTTGATCTTCTGCTCTTATCACTGCCTCTGTTTTTCTCCCAGCCTCTGTACTCCATCGTTCTATTTTCAAACTCTGTGAGGGCAGAGTTTCCAGACTACAGGGACTACTAAGACCATCAGTTCTTTCTGTCCTGTCTTACTTCACATGGAGAACACAATGATGTCCAGTTCCATCCATGTTGTCAAGAGTGACATTTTGTGTCTTAACACAGTGCCACTCCGTGTGCATGCTAGCCTTTCTTGATTTGTTGATCAAGTCAAGGCTGCTTAGCTTGTTTATGTTGTTCAGCTATTGTGAGTAGCACTGACATGGAGGCCAGACATCTCTTTGGCACAGATTTCAGGACCCTTGTGTATACCCAGAAGTGGGATTGCTCCAGCAAAAGACATCTCTAAACAAGTTAAATCTCCATGGGTAATTTTTTAATCAACAAATCTTTTCAAGAAATTTCCTTCAGTGCTAACATAAGATGATATTTATTATTTTCATGATTCTACAACTATGACTATTTTAAATCTCAATCATCATATATGTGAAAGGAAGTTATTTTATTTTCAGTATAAATGTAATGATTTCATAGCAACAACATTGAAATCCTTTAAAATATTGTATAGCAAACTAAGCTATTATGAGAAACACAAGGTCTAGTTAGGAGCACTGGTCTTAGAGGGTTCTGAAATGAGCACTGGGCTTCACTTCACCGCTAGGGTACAGAACTGAAGTAGTTCTAGAATTCATGCTCTAAGACTGTTCTGAAACACCCAGAGCCTGTCACTACAAGAAGCCTCAGGAGTGCTTTCTATTACACAGAGAGTTGACTTTTCAGCTTAGTGGGTCGGAGTTGAAATGCCTACCTCCTTTTAAGTGCACTGTGGGCATATTACCCTTGGTAGTTTCTATTCCTTTGAATTCTAATGATTGCCTTTTCATTTTTTACCTACATATCACACCTAGCCTTAAATATTATGCCATGTCACTTTCCTACCCTGTGGTACCTGTTCAATATCTGCATCAGTATCCCTTATTTCATGAAGATTTCATCATCTGACTTGCTTACTGTGCTACAAAACCTACTGATTTAATTCTTGGTAATTTCAATCTTTGGGTAGGAGAGTCTGCCAGACCCTCAGCTCCCACGTCCTGGAATAATTTAGTCTTCCGTGTTGCCTCATTTGTTCATTATCAGGACATAGCCTAAATTCTTCTGTCACTAAAGATGCCAACCTTTCATTTGTTCAGTTTTAAGCCAATGTCTCTGTTCTTTGAAATTTTTCCCAGCCCACTAACTAAAATTTTCAACATATTCAGACTGTAGTTTATTGATTTAATCAAACTTTAAAATAATAGTTTTTTGAAATAGTGTACATTTCATGTAGCAGTTTTTAATCAAATTAAAAATCCAGCCCCCATCCATGCCTTCCCCACACACTGGGTCTCATGTATTCTGCCATACTTCTTAAGTCCCATCTAATCAAGAATTTTACCAAGATTTTTTTTTGGTGCAAGCTCATCTACTGGAATCTATTCAGACTATCTAGAGAGCCTAAGGAAGGGCTTCTCTCCCTCACCCAGCAGTGATCAGTCATCATCAGTTCTCAGGCTGGAGCTGGCCTGCTGCTCATTTCCCTTGCACCACTCTGAGCCCTTGTCTTATTGAGTTACACTGGGTCTTGCGTGCTATACCACCATTGCCACAAGTTCACATGAGGAAGTTTACAGTGGCCTGAAAGTCTCTGTTTCCCTATGTTCATGGACCAACCCTGGATCTTACAAACTTTCACACCCTCCTCGTTCTGCAGTGGTCCCTGACCCATGGGTGGGTGAGGTTTAATGTAGAAACCCTGTCCATTCCATGGACATACACTCTTCAGTTTCTTATTCTCTAAAACTTACTCTCTAAAACATTTTGGAAACAATGAAAAGGAATAACTAAACCATATATATATAATATGAAATTCAAATATTTAAAATTTAGAAAGTACAAATTAAAAAAAAACTTTTAATAAAATGTATTAAAATAAAAATCAGTGAGGTGACACAGAAATTAAAGGTATGCAGATCATCATAAGGGGACCAGGAATGCTGCAGAGCTCTTCCTCAGAAGTCTTCTGGCAGGTTGAGCTCTCAGAAATCTTTGAACAGTCCACAGTAGGAACCCTGGCTGTCACTTTCCCTCTGCTATTTTCTAGTCACAGAGTCAGAATAGAAGGTGCCCAGCAGTCTACTTGGATAAATGTTCAGAAACTTGACTAGTTTCTAGGAAAGTTGGCAAATACAGAAGAGTTGCAATGTGACCAGCCAAATGACCCAGCTATTCGACTGAGAAAAGGAGACAATTGAAGTTGAAACAAACAACAAGAAATCCTTACAACACAGACATAAAATACTGTTTACAGACTTTTGATGTAAAGATGTTAACACTCCCATGGAGAAGAACACTGCTTTAACAGATATTAAGATGTTTTTCAAAGCCTTATACCTGACACTAATGTACTGACCTGGAGATTAAAAAAATATAGGGAAACAGGGAAAAAAGAGCTGATTCTTGCTTCGAGGGAATTGTTCACATGAAGACTGCAGGTGTGTGCGATAGGTTATGTCAGCACAAGGACACAAGCATTGTAACGTCGGTCTCCAAGGTGGCTTGAGTGATCACAGTAGAAACAATTCACCTCGACTGAGGTTGAGGTTTAAGGGGAAAGAAGACTTTCTTATTTTGATTGTCTTACAGAGGGATAAATGACTGGAGGTAGAGGTAGTGATATTCAGGAGTCGAGTGTTCAGGAAATTTCAAATCTGCACTTCTTTGTTATCTTTCTTCTGCTCACACTCCAAAAAAAAAAAGTCAAATTTTATTTCAAAAGGTCTCAAACATAACACAAGGCCATTTCCTTATGTCTCTGCGCAACTTGTATTTAATTTTAAGCACTCATTCAAGAGGAAAGCTGGAGGCCAGTAGTTCTACATGGCTAGAGAGGAAATGCAACTTCATTACAGTGCAAAATAATATAGGGAAACAGATTAATGTGAATATGGACTACAAAACTGAGATGCAGGATGGAGAGATGGCTCGGCAGTTAAGAGCACTGGGCTGCTCTTGCAGAAGGCCTGGTTTTGAATCCTAGCACCCACATGGCAGCTGACAATCTTCCATAACTCTAGTTCCAGGGAGTCCAACGCCCTCGTCTCTCTTCACCAGACGCTGCACAGCCTGGTTGAACCTACCTACATGAAGCAATACATTCATACACATAGAAAGTAAATAAGAATATTTTAATAAATCAAAAATAGAGATAGTCGATGTGCTTTGAGAGAAATATGTGAAGCTCAAGAGTCAGTAAGTTTATGAAGTTCATGGGGAGGATTACAATGCTGTCCTACAGGACATGTAGAAATGTGTTAAAATATGAATGATGGAAATGTGAGAAGACAGAATAAAAATGCATAAAATGGAGGGTATTCTACAGTAGAGAAGTTGGAGAAAAATATTTTAATTCAAACATTTACGTACTAAAAACAAGTAGTCTTTGAATAATTTGAGCCGATCTAGAACTACAGATTTATCTCTAATGAAGATAAAGCTAATTTGTGTGTTGTAGATAAAGCAAATTGAAGGCAGATCTGAGAAAGCTATTATTAAAAACTTTGAAAACAATAAAGGTCAAAGATTTATACATCACACATAAAATAATGTAGAGAATCTTATGATGGATTGAAAGTTTGCTAATATATGAGAGAATGCTCTCTTAGGATGAGACCGGTCCAAATACGTGTTCTATTTCCCCTCAGCTCACAGTAACTTACTAAAATTATTATTATTTCACTCCCCCATACAAACACCATCCTCTTGCTGTAGTTCTTCCACTTATGAAATGTTCTCAACTCTGCTCTTATGTAAATCTGTTTTATTCTGTGTTCAAGAATTGGTTTATAACTTTTCTCAACTGGAATGCTTTTGACCATCCATCCAGTCTACCACTTTGATTCTTTGTCTATTTTTATTGAATTTTTGTGAATTTAATACACAACATTTTGATTATATTTAGATCCCCTCCCCTATCTGCACCCTTCCAATGCCCTAACCAGATTTCGTGCATTCTGTTATAGATGTTAAGGCTTACTGAGCCACATTTATGTCCCCAGATGTCATTCAGTAGAGTGTTCATCCACTGGAGGCTGGTAGCCCTATTCACTGTCACTCCCTTGAAGAAAACCAACTGTGCCTCTGCCAGGAGTCATCAGCTGTGACAATGCCTCAGCTAAGTTTGGGGCTTCTTGCCAATTTCCCCACTTCTATGATTCCCTGACAAGTTTTACTCTGTTACTTAACTGTGGTGGGAACCTAGAGAAAAATATTCTTATGTTTGAATAAGTTAGGGTTTTATATTTAATCTAATTTTACTGAAACTGGTGAGTCTATGTTAAGAGCAGGACTTAAAATTGATTGACATCTCCAGTGGGAGTATATCCTCCATAAAGATTCACAATACTCCATATTTCAAGGAGTAAAGGTACTCCCCCCACCCCAACCTGGAAACATGTGTGCTTGGAGACACAGGTCTTATTTGGCTATAAGAAGGATTGAGTTATAGGCAAGAAAATTGGGATAAGAACCACAACCACTTGGTATTTCTAAAGAGAGAAAGTAAGTACCTGCCATTTTCACCCATGTATAGGCAGAGAGCACTTCCTTCTACTCCTTTATTAGGAAATAATGTTTGAATGTTCAGGACATTTAACCTAGTTTTCACTTTATTGATGTAGGGTAAAATTTGGGCTTTGTTCACCACAATGCAACCTTTTTAAAGTAGATAATTATCTATTTATGAACCAGAAATCTCACATGGACAACAGATTGATAGTTATGAACATTAAAAACCCAATATGCATATGACTAATTGTGTAATGTGCTGGACTAACGTGTGTACACTTGATGATAACCGTGACTTCCTGCCAGTAGCACAGATCAGTAGCCACAGACTTTAGTTTTTATTGATTCATACGTTAATTTATTTTCTAGATGATCTTATCTTCCTTTGTAGCCCAGGCTGACCCAAACTGGCAATCCTTATATTTTAGGTTCCTGATTTCTAGAACTAAAAATATGTCTCAAGACACCCGGATTTCCACAAGGTTTTCCTTGGCCAGATAGTCACTCTACAATGTTCAATCAGTAGCCCAGTTTTCATAGTGGCTTGATTATTTATTGTCAAGTTGCAATGTCTACCTGACTTTGTGATACTTACTCATTCTAAAACACCTATCATCTATATAAATTTCATTAAGTAGGAATTTGAATACATAGTGCAACCATAAGCATTTTTTAATCATTTGTGATAATGCTCAGCATACAATTGATCAACTCTGAAGATATATGTAGCTAATCAATACATACTCAAAACTGTAAAATAATGAAAGACAAAGGCAATAAGGTTTTTGTGATTTCCCTGTTTTTTAAAGTATTTGCTCCTATTCACACCTATGTTGACCCCTTGAAAAACTGAAATTTGTTCAGCATAATTTTATTTAATATTGAAAGATACCTGAAAAACCTAGGGTATGAAAATTTTTTTTATATTTTGATCACTAATTAAATATGTATGCTTAATACTACTTTCAGACTGAAATTGTGCAGGAAAGAAGATATAAATGAATGTATTTGGAAATTATAATATTCTCATGATCTCTAGGTTGCAAAAATGAAATGTTTAAACTATGTAATCTCTAACATATAAATACATGTGTATATGCATATATATGCATATGTATATATTTTTTGGTAATATGATTCCTTTTAGAAAAATGTTTACCTTAGTTGAGAAAGAAATCATACAGTGCATTATCATATCATATCTCAATATTTAATCAAATTTTTTATAATTTTTATTCCCTAGAATATATAATTATTCATTATTTCAATCAGTGAGCAATAAAACCCCCTTTTTGTTTTAAGGGGTTTCACCTGTATCTTTAAATTTTTTTTTTTAATTTAATAACCACATGATTAGAAGAAGCATTTCATTACAGCTTTAACATATTCAGTAATACACTCCAAAGCAAGGATATATCTCTTTCAAAAGTGGCTGTAAATTTTTAGGTTCACAGTTGAATTACTACCATTATACAATATTGAACTCAGTATAAACCTTGTAAGATATAAAATTGAATGACTTTTAACCCTTTAAAGAAGATCTCCATATCATTTTAAAATATACTGTATGCTGGATAGCTTTAGTGTCAACTTGACACACCTGGAGCTTCAGTTGAGGGATTGCCTCTATTGGACTGGCCTGTGGCCATGTCTGAGGGGCATCTTCTTGATGAGTGATGTGGGAGGACCCAGACCACTGTGGGTGGTGCCACCCCTAGGCAGGTGGGCCTATGTTGCATAAGAAAGCAGGCTGAGCAGGGGCCAGGGGAGCAAGACAGTAAGCAGCATTCCTCCATGGCCTGTGCTCCAGCTCCTCCTCCAGGTTCCTGACCTGAGTTCCTACCTTGGGCTCCTGGATGAACTGTGACCTGGGATACATAAACTAAATAAACCCTTTCCTCCCCAAGTAGGTAGTGGTTAGAGTATTTTGTCACAGCAACGAAGAACAAACTAAGACATACTGCTTCCTACATTTTTAATGCTACTAACACTTAGATGTTTGCACATGTGTCTTTAATCTCTATGTATCTGATCATTACTAGTCACAGTTGGTTACACTCAGATCCTTAGTTCCTGAGTATGGATATGAAGTTATCAGGTAGATGTCACTGGTAATGTTTATTACCTCTGCTATTTAACAAGAATTAAATTTTTATGATTCCTCCTCAAATATGTCCTTTTTTAAATTTGTTGATTTTTCTCTGTGTATATCATATAGAACATCCCACACAGTCTTATTCATATATATATCTACTTCCAAAATGCACCTTCCCATAGCCTCCCCCATCCCACATACTGGAGCCCACATACTCTGTCATCCCTGTTACTGTCCTCTATGTTGTCAACACCCCCATCCATTCTCCAGTGCTTGTCTGTCTGCTGAACCTAGTCAGCCTATCTAGAGATCCTTGTTTTAGGAAGATCAGCTGTTCCTCATCTAGCAGCAAATAGTTGTCAATATTCCTTTAGATAAGGTTGGGGTCTGCTTTTCATTTTCCAAGTTCTATGCTGGGTTACTGTCTGGGAGTCTCTTGTGCCACCTTGGCCAATACTCAAAGGAGGGTATCACCTGTCTGGCATTGTTTCTTGTTATATAGCCTTTAGCTATAAATATGGACTCTTAAAATTTATATTGACCTCATTAATCTTTGGTTATACTTTCCTTTTGGGTGTTTAAGACCCTGCAGTTGACGCAGACAAAACTATTTTCACTCTTAAGGTCATTTGAGGATCTGTTCCTCAGGGGTCACGTGGGCTTCGGAGGAGCCCCTGGCTCCTTTCTTTTACCACTTCTGCCTATGTGAAGATAAGTCAAAGGTCCTGCTCGACCATGGCTGGCTTCACTTGGAAGCATGGGGGAAATGATTCCTCTGTGTTGACCCTCCACTTTGTAGATTGGACACTGGTTCAGGTCCATGTTGTGGGGTCTCCACCGCCTCCTAGCTCAAGAGGACAGGTGACTCACCACAGTTACAGGACATTATTGAGAGATGCTCATAGTCCCCTGAAACTAAGTCGACCTAGAGGGCAAGGAGCAAAAACTGTCCTTTATGTCCCCCTGACAAAATTAGTATAGGCCTCAAAGTATGTCTGTTAAACATCCAAGAAGGTTAGTTCCACCAGTCTGGTACTTTTAATTACCATATGCCATGTAGACAGAGCTTGGGCAAAGACCAAACACTCACAGATAAACCTTGCCTAGGCATATATTAAATTCTTTGAGCTGGTGGTATGTATAGTTTGTCAGTAGGTTGTGGGCCTGATGTGTTTCATTCTGGTTTTCTAAAACTAGCTAGGCATTATCTCTCACATGGTCTAACCCTTCCACCATGGGTTCCCCATTTAAGGTGCCCCCATTTTTTCCATTTCTCCCTTAATAACACCCTTCTCCTATGGTCCCACCTGTCTTTAGCTCCTTCTTTCCCTTTATCGCCTAGGTTCCTTGTATAACTTTCCCTCTCCCCTCCCCTAAAATAACCCCATTATTGTCCATATCTCCCTTGTTAACACCTTCCTTTACATCCCTGGTTCCTCTTCATTATCCTGGTTCCTGTTGTTATGTATGGATACATATTTACTGAAAAGGATTTGGCACTAGGATCCACATATGAAGGAGAACATGCACCGTTTTTTTGTTTTTGTTTTTTTCTGAGTCTGTGTTACTTCACGTAGTAAAACAGTTTCTAGTTCCATCCATTTACCTGCAACTTTCATGATTTCCTGTTTCTTTCCTGTTGAGTAAAATTCCACTGTAAAAACGAATCTCATTTTCATTATCCACTTCTCAGTTGAGGGACACTTAGGTTGCTTCCATTTCTTATCTATTGTGAAAAGAGCAGCAACAAACATGGATGTACAATTGCCTCTGCAATAAGATGAGTTATTTGGGTACATGCCAAGGAGTGGTATAACTGTGTCAAATTGGAGGTTCATTTGTAGTTCTTTAAGAGTTCTCCACACTGCTTTCCATAGGGGTTGAACAAGTTTGCAGCCCCACCAGCAGTGGATGAGTGTTCCCCCTTCCCCACATCCTCTCCAACATTTGGTATCATTTGTTCTCTTGATCTTAGCCACTGTGACTGGGGTAAGATGAAATTGTGAAGTGGTTTTGCTTGCATTTCCCTCATTATTAGTGATGTTGAACATCTTTTAGCATGATTCTTTGCCATCTTTACTTCTTCTTTTGAGAACTCTCTGTTCAGCTCCTTAGCCCATCTTTTAATTGGGTTACTTGTCTTGATTCTCTGTTTTTTGAGTTTGTTATATATTCTGGATGTTAAACCTCTGTCAGATGTGTCACTGGTAAAGATTTTCTACCACTCTGGGGGTTTTCTCTTCATTTCCCTGGTTGCCTCCTTTGTTGTACAGAAGCTTTTTAGTTTAATGAGTCCCATTTGTTAATTCTTGACCTTGTTTCCTGAGCAACTGATATCCAGTTTAGAATGTCCTTTCCTACACCTATAAGCTTTTGCCAAAGTTTTCTTCTAACAGTTTTAGAGTTTCAGGCTTTACATTGAGATCTCTGATGCATTTGGAATTGACTTTAGTGCAAGATGAAAGATAGGGGTTTAGTTTCATTCTTCTACAGGTAGAGATCCAGTTTTGCCAGCACCATTTGCTGATCATGCTGTCTTTCCTCCAGTGAAAGTTCTTGGACCATGTGTCAAGTATCAGGTAGCTGAAATTTCATTTCGTTATATTTGAGTCTTCTATTTTGTTCAATTTGTCTATGGGTCTATATTGGTGCCAGTACCATTTTGTTTTTATGACTATAGGTCTATAATACAGCCAGCTGAAATGTCTGTTATCATCAAAGGGGAAAGAAAAATCTTCCATGACATAAATAGGCTGAAGGAATTCATGTCCACAAAACCAGCCTTGAGAGAGTTCTGGAAGCAATACAAAGACTGAACAAAGGAGTGAATATACCCAATGGGTTGTGGAAAGAAATTCAATGAAGGTATAACTGTGGAAAAGTACAGCTACATCATGATGTATAAAGAAATATAAATGAAGGATTCAATACTCATCTTTCATTAATAACTTTAAATATTAATGGACTGAACTCTCCAGTCAAAAGACACAGACTAGGTGAATGGGTTAAGAAAGAAAACCTATCTTCTTGTTTGTCTACAATAAACCCACAACACTTTCAAGGACAAACACTATCTTAAGGTGAAAGGATGGAAAAAAAAAAAAAGCAAATGGCACTAAGAAAAAAGCAGGCGTAGCAAATCTTACATCTGACAAAATAAACTTTAAAACTAATCTGAAGAGATAAAGAGGGCCACTTCATTCTGATCAAAGGAACAATAAATCAAGAAGATATTACAATCATGAACTTATATTCACCAAATTCTGGTGCCCCCAAATTCATAAAAACAGTACTACAGGACTTTAGGACCCAGATTAATCCTAGCTCATTAATAGTAGGGGACTTCAATACCCCACTGTCTCCATTAGATAAATCAACAGGGCAGAGAGTTAACAGAGAGACGTCTGAATTAAACAATACACATAGCAAATGGAATTAACAGACTTCTTCCGAATATTCCACCCAAGCACCAAAGGACACACTTTCTACTCAGCACCCCATGGAACCTTCTCCAAAATCGAGTGTATACTGGGTCACAAAACAAACCTCAACAAATATAACAAGATTGAAATAATTCCATGCATTCTATCAGACCACAATGCAATAAAGCTTACAATCAACAC